>NC_086356.1:21253723-21316223 GCF_036324505.1 Eleginops maclovinus | reverse complement strand
GATCTTCTGTCGCCCTCAAGTGACATACTGAAATAACATCCTGTCATCACATATTATATGGCTAGACCAATTACATAATAAAGCACATAGTAACAGCTGATATTGTAGTGTCAACGAGTGGGAGTTGGAGCTGGTGTGTTTAGTATGGAACTTCACGTGCCATTCTCCATATACTCTCAAACACGATATACCATTAGCTACATGCTACTTGCAAAGCTACTAACAAATAAGCGGAAATTGGAACTCCAAGGTGTCACCCACCATCCGGTCCGTGAGGCAGCACTACAACAGTGAATTATGTCCCTTAAAGTTCCAGCACAATATATTGATTTATTCTCACATTAGTCAAAACAAAGATGGAGTCAGCAGAGAAAGACATCAGAGATGCGCCATATCGCAATATATGGTATCGCAATACTTAGCATATCGTAGAATCGCAAAACTATGGTAGCATCAATTAGATACCTATAGCAGGACCCTTTATAATACCAAATACTGCTCTCTGTGTATACTGTATGTTGTCTGATTTGCACTCACAACAGAATGTTATGCATAGAGAGTTACTAAACTGACAACATGTCAACACCATGACATCACTGCAGCATCATCACTGTCATGTGTTACGAGTCGCCACAGCACAATACACCAAGCAATTCTTACTTTAAATCATAAACCAGCAAGAAATATCACTTTCACTTCCATTAGCCACCATACTCCAAACAGAAGTCAAAGCATGGGATCCACCACGAGTTATATGGAATAAACAGCACTAGAGAGGACACAACCATACGGTACAAGTGTCAACACGCCCCTGAGCTGCCTCTCTGCTGCTCTATAACACACACGCATGCGCGCACACACACACACATACACACACACACACACACACACACACACACACACACACACACACACACACACACACACACACACACACACACACACACACACACACACACACACACACACACACCATGCCCTGACTGAGAGAGATGCATTTACATAAATCACTGATGCAGGAGAGCCAGACAGCAAGCACTCATTTACATTCCATTCCATTATGTGTGTGTGTGTGTGTGTGTGTGTGTGTGTGTGTGTGTGTGTGTGTGTGTGTGTGTGTGTGTGTGTGTGTGTGTGTGTGTGTGTGTGTGTGTGTGTGTGTGTTGTTGTAAATAAGGTCAAACGTCAAAATGTTACATTTATTCTCATTAGATCCAAACAGGTCAATGCATGCAAATAGTAAACTGGTGAAATCAATATGCAACAAACACTTACAGCACTTACACATATTGTACATTCAAACATACACCCACACACTGCGTGGTTAGAAGGAGGCTAAGATTCCTGATCAATATTATTGATCCCGATCAGCCTGGCGATGCTGAAGGCCGACACTGTGAGGTCACCAGGTTTAAAGCTGTGTATTGGCTGAGATGGGACTAGTGGAGAGAGACACACAGAGAAGGAAGGAAGAGGAAGTGAATAGCAAAGAAAGAAGGAGGGAAGGAGGGAGACCAGTCAAGGAGGACAGCAAACAGAATCAAACAGAGGTAGTAAAGATGGGACAACATATATAAAGGATGGAAAGGAAGTAAGAGAGGGAGACACCGTAAAGGTGTGGTCAGGAAATTAACACACTTCATTTATTATCTCATCCTCATTCATTACAGAAGGGCCTCCAAACGTATAGAAAAAGTTCCAGACTTCATGCATCAATCTCATCAAACACGCCGACCGGTTTCTAGTGCAAGGTTAAGGGAGAACAAGAGGAGAGGATGTTTGGTTATTTATTTATTCAATTCATAAGCAGTTTATTCTAAAGTTCACATCTGTTCTGTTAATTCATTCACAGTGTTATGCTGCAGCTGTTTATTCATATTTTGGGAAATTATGATGTTTGGAAACTTTAGAAGTTAGGAAATATATATTAGGATCCTTTTTACCTTCTAGTTTTAACTGAAGACTGTCCAGTTGTTCTTGCAAATACTGTAGACCCTATTTAGCTCTGAGCCTTTTAGTCTGTGTAGTTCTAGCTCTGTTGGTCTAGGTATAGTGCTTTTTGGTTTATCCAACCCTCCCCCTTTTTATTTTCTCTTTGACTTTGCTACATAGTGCAGTAGTTGTTTGGGGTTTTGCCTGTCAGTTCTAGCCCTGGATATTGTAGCTGTCGGTCTATCTCTATGGCGTGTGGTAGCTGTAGCTCAGGATATTGCAGCTCTAACCCTGTCCTGTTGTACTTGTGTCAGCATTAGATGTTCTTCTTTAGGCTCTTGGTGTTTGTGTGGTTATAAACACTGTTTCTCTAGCCTTCTAATTGTCTATGATAAGATATACATTTATTGATCCCTATTGGGGAATTCAGGTGTTATAGCAGCAGCAGAGTAACAGTGAAACACAGGCAGTACAGACAAGAGAATAATAAGAATTAAAATAAGATTACACCTGTGAAAAACTGTTTGAATAACGAATCTCCAGGATATGGTCCAGCTTTCTCCTCGTCCTCCCCTGTCCTTGCAACTTAAAATCAGCTGCTGTCTCGAGAAATTATGAGTTAGGCAACAAAATGCACAAAACACAATATCCTTAGTTTAATCCTCCAACAATCTGAGAGCATGCATGCATGGCCTCCTTCTCTGTTAGGCACAATACGAAAGCAGAACACTTACAGGTCACACAAACATCATCCTGGGTCTTATGTAAAGCAAAATCATACCATTCATTCGTTCCCTAACCCTAAACCTACTTTTCACCGGTAGAAGTCTCAAATAGCACAAATGGGATTTTGTTTCTCTTCCCCCTCTGTTCCTAGTGTCATACATTCTTACTAAACAACAGAGCATCTGTTATCTCAGAGATTCACAATACTTATAGAGTTTTGTTAGGGAAAGGATACATTTTCATAAAGTTTACACTTTGTTATTGCTTTTATACCAACATTTCCTTCAAACCCCTCCTCCACCTCTTCCAGATTGTCCAGTTTGATGAGGGTTTAAACTATACAGTTGTTCCAGGCTAGACGTGCTATATCACTCTTCAACAGCAAGGCAACACAACCCTCCTGTCGTGTTCGATTCTCCTCCCTTACTTTGGTGTTTTCGGTCAAATTTGACCGGTATGTTTTAACTGCCAAAATAAATGCCTCAGACTGCTGGTTTACATGAACAACTGCAGTGAAAATACAAAGAATATACACTGAAAATGTTTTGCTAGATTAGCATCATTGTGATCTGGTTGTACTCTCAGATGGATGAACATATGGTCACCATAACTCAAAATTCAATGAGAGTGCTGTTTATATGTTCTGATGTCTACTGCGGAGGATATCATGAGGCCTCGAGACAATAACTATATTTATGATGGATGAAAGTAGTTAATCTGTCAGATTTGACCCGAACACAACAGGAGGATTAAAATGATTTGAATCACACCAAAAAGTATTCCAGCCAGGTCTATCTCTGGTGAGGTCCTCCCTCTGAGCCTTTAGGCCCTTAGACAGTTGTCTTTCTGGATCCCAGCCTCTTACTCTTTAGCTCAGCTCTTTCAGTGATATAGCTCCAGGATTTGTAGTCACTCTGGATCCGGACCATGTAGTAATGCTCCTCTGACCTTTACATCACAGTCTGGAGGAAGGTGTAGCGGTCAGATGGAGAGAGATTAGTGGAGCATCAGACTGAGCTGCACACTGCTGACATTCCACCTCTGGAAATGGCTTCCAGCTGAAAGATATTTTCTCATCATCTTGGACCCAATTTCAGTTTCATAGAGCCCAGTTTATTCAACCAAGTGTATGGTACGGAGACCCAACCTCAGCTATGGAAGATAGTAACAGTTTGATTGTGTATTTTATTTTAAAGGAAAACATACATTTAAACAGTCTTACATCAAAACAAAATGTTAAAGAAGTGAAAGTCTCAAACGTGAATATAAATTGACCTTAAATCATAAAGGAACAAACAACATTTGAAGTAAAGAAAAACCACAAAGTGATAATTAGAGGAGAGAAGATTAAAGGTGAGCTGAAGACCCTTACTCTCGTATTTCTTTTTGTCCTATCCTGCCTTTCATCCTGTAGCTTTTTCTGCTGTGTTTTATTCCTCTCCTCTCAGGGTTTCCAGGAAGTGAATCAGTGATCAAACACCAATAGAATTGCTGTGACACAGTTTTCACTTCACACATATTTCCTCCCTGATATGATCCCGCTGTGAGCACAACACCCTCCGATCACATCGCAGCCTGCATCAGCCAGCCTGTATCGATTGTGGACGAATATCAGTCTTCCTGTGTGCGTTCACATCGGACGCAATACGAAGATCCGCTATATTCCTGTGAGTTTGATCGCAGCTTTCAGATGTGTTTACTCGCGTCACTCATACTAGACACGCTGGAGAGGATTCAGGACTTATCTCATCAACAAACTGATCATGTTTTATCCAGGATTTAATTGTAATACACCTTTTGAAATAATGCTAAAATAGCTACATACTGATCCCTGTTAGTTCAAACGAGAAATTAATGCTTTGACAAATGTGCTGACAAGACTGCAGCGAAACATTTTTAAATGAGATCGGATCGATCAGGCTAACGTAACATGTAGCGCCCACACCCACTACAACGTCACAGACAGAAATAAACATTCTGCTCACCATGCCACAAGACAGTCAGTGTTTTGTACATAAGTTTTCTCCAGTTTTTCAACAGATATTAGGAGGTGTGAGCTCTGTGAGCTAAGGGCTTACGGCTGATGTTTGGTTTTGTGATTCAACGTCAGTGATGACAGGCTGAGATTCTCACCTCCGATTGGCTGAGTTGAACACATTTTACTGCTGTCATTCGCATCTCTGCATTGATTTTACATGTAATTGGGATGTGCGAAAAAATCGTATCGTGTCCGGTGTGACCGAACCTTTACAGTTAGCAGGTGTTTGAATATTACCAGAGGCTAATCAGTTAGCATTACCTCTGAAGCAGGGACGTGCACAGGTATGGGCTAATGTTGCCCGGGCAATGGCCCGTTTGCCCTTTTTGGCTGACCTGCCCTTCTGGAGAGAGCAAGCGTTTTTTTTCTTTTTCTGTTGTGGCTGAATCAACATGATACGTCACTTGATACGAGCTGTTCTGTTGCGCTCCAGAAGCCTGAGAGCAAATTACTTAAGAGGCAAGCTCAACTGAAGAGGATCAAGAAACTTTACTTTTACTTTTTTTTGTTGAACCATTTATTGGAGATTACTGCCGGCGATGAAAGAAATAGAATACAGATTAAGCTGTTCCTCTGGCCTTGACATGCGTCATACGGCTAGGGTGATCATAAATGCCTGCCTGGCTTTGGTGGCCAATCCCCGGGTCAATCTGTCCCTGGAAATGTCCCCGTTTTCAAATATGCTTTAAAAACACATAGCAAGGTGAAATAAAATTGTTACAAAGTAGATGTTTCAATGGCGTGGTGCTTGTTCGCAGCAATACAATTATTAGCCTTAGTGTTAGCATTTAGCGTTAGCATTTAGCGTTAGCAGCTTCTTTCTTCTTCTTCTTCTTCTTCTTCTTCTTCTTCTTCTTCTTCTTCTTCTTCTTCTTCTTCTTCTTCTTCTTCTTCTTATATGTAATTGCCCGGAAAATGTTGAATAAAGAAACTTTCAGTGTGACCACGACAGTATGACCACAAAAGTGTTTTAAACCAGGTACGGTTTTATTATTTATGTTATATATCGCTAAGTGTGTGATTACACATTTCACGTTTTATACATATATTTATTATACTGTAGGCTATTGGTGCCGATGCGTTAAGACCGCCTCTAGTGTCGGATTTTGGAAAATTGGACACTGTCGGTTATTTACAGGAAAACACCCAAATATACTTGTTATTGTGCTTCTATGTCTTTTCATCTGCTCCGTAAACTCCCTCAATGCTCGCTCTCTTCTCTTGATCGCCCTCTCACAAAGGGAGAGGATTTCTGCCATGTCTCTACCAGTTATTATTATTAAGTTATGGAATACTAAAAAAAAAGTAATTCGATACCTTATCGTTGCTGCGCTCATAAAGAATGACAAGCATAAGAATAATGCGTATTGAACTGGTTTCATTAATTAGTGAATTTATTTAAGGTAATTAGTTAGAAGCCCTATTTAATCAGTATGTCTACTCAGCAGTTACAATGGTCAAACTACATTAAGACAGAATTGTCCCCATTTTTCCTTTAATAGTTACTAACATTAGACATTTTAATGAGATATGTCCCTGGTTTTCATTTTAAAAATCAGTTCTGAACTGACCACAGACTGAATAACACATTTAGCAGTTGGACATAAAAGTCTACTGAGTGTCACTTACAATGAAAGTGTTGTGTTTTTATTTGAACCTTATACATTGAAAACGAAGTTAGAATTTTCAAAATGTCTTGTGTTTTTCTTTGGGGGGGTTTCCAGCTTAGAGCAATAGCCCCTCCAAATGTCTGTGCCAGCCCTGCTCTGAAGTGTGTTACTTATCATCAGTGATAGCAGAAGTACTCTGATTCTTTAATTACCAGTATAAATACAATGACTTGAAGTATTCCGCTACAACTTAAAGTCCTGATTTCAACATTTTATTTCAGTAAAACCATCAAAATGTACTTAAAGTCCAAAAAACTAAAAATAATTATTCTGCACAATGGTCCATTTCACAATAATATAACAATAGCAGAATTAATATTTAAATGTACTTCAAGTATCAAAAAGTACTCGTTATGCAGAATTGATCTTTTCACAGTAATATATTATTATAGTTATTATTTTATCCAGTTTTATACAGAGTTTATATAGAGTATTTTAGTGTTGCAGCTGGGAAATGCAGACCAAATATAGATCATGTGTAGATTACTTGCCCAGCATATCAGCATATCATCTATTTTTAAATGTAGAAATTAAATAATAACTCAAATACATTTAGTGGAGTAAAGGTATAATATGGAGTGGAAGTAGCATTACATGGAAATACATGGAAAGTTAAAAAAATATGTAAAAAATGACTTATTAAATGTACCTAGTTATTTTCCACCACTGCTGTTCAAGATGTAGTCCCATGCAGCCTGAGGATGCCCCCCCCCCCCACTTTAAATCTTGTCAAGATAATGAATACCAATAGAACATGCACTAAGGAAATCTGTATCAAGAATTCATGAACTAATGAATCTGAAGGTAAATAATGATCAGGTACAGTGCAGGTGGAAATGAACACAATGTGGACCTGAGGTACCACTGTGTGTGTGTGTGTGTGTGTGTGTGTGTGTGTGTGTGTGTGTGTGTGTGTGTGTGTGTGTGTGTGTGTGTGTGTGTGTGTGTGTGTGTGTGTCTGTGTGTGTGTGTGTGTGTATGATTGTTTCAGTGACATGTATGACAGCTATTCCCTTTCGATATGACACAAAGCCACTAAAATTCGAACTTTGTGTGTGTGTGTGTGTAATTGTGTGTGTATGCATGTGTTTTGACAGCTATTCCCTCCCCGACTCTCTCGCAGTGTGCTACCTTGTTATTCACTGATTGTGTGTGTGTGCCGCTGTATAATTGGCCTGCTGTTGACCGGCTGGTAATTGTGTCTGACAGCTGTAAAGGTCTCCGTTAACAACGTGCAGAGAGAACGCTTATTGGGGTTTTAACCTGCCAAAACACACACACACACACACACACACACACACACACACACACACACACACACACACACACACACACACACACACACACACACACACACACACACACACACACACACACACACACACAGCCAACAAAAGGGATCATATTTGTCTCAGGGGACGGAGGGTCACTGATGTCTCTTGAGGCGTTGTGACAAGGACCAAATGGAAAAGACACACACCTACACATCCCAGTGTGTAGGTGTGTGTGTGTGTGTGTGTGTGTGTGTGTGTGTGTGTGTAATCCCTTTTGCTTTTGTTTAGCCTTTATCCTTTTCTTGTTTTTTCTTCTATGTTCTTGTTGTTCTCCTTATGTCTAATTCTCACATTTCTTCCTTCCTTTTTAACATTTTGCACTGCAGTCAAACCTGGCATATAGTCAGAGAAATTAATGTTTGAGCTATTCATTATATTTTATCATATTTTAAATATATATATCTTTATAAATACAGAAATGTCTAAGAAATACATTTAGATGTGTTGTTGTTCATCTTAACTTCAGTGTGTACTTCATTTCCGCACAATTGATGTTCACCTTTATGCACGCCGAGCTGCAGAAATAAGAAATTTAAAACAGCTGCTGTCGTTAATTCAATTCACACACCCACAAGCTGCGATTGATGGTGGTAGCACACACAGACGCACGCACGCACACACAATGTAATTAGCAGGAAACGCAGCAGGATAAATGAGACTCTGCTAATTTTTTGACCAATTTGGTGGTAATATGTGTGTGTGTGTGTGTGTGTATGCAACAAATATGTTGCAAATATGTAACACTTACGTAACAGCCTTAGGTTTCATGTCGACACCCCGAGCTGAAGGATGTGTGGTTAGCGAAGTTTGTTTAGTTGAAGGTGAAACAGCAAATGTGATGCTTTCAAGGCACACCAATGTAATTGCCAATAAATATAAGGTTATAGGTACATTTCACCGATTGATTTTCATGCCTTGAAGAACGACGCCCACAGATCATTTAGTGCAGGGGAGTCAAACATGCGGCCGGCGGGCCAAAACCAGGCCATAGGGTCCGCCAAGGTCCTTCTTCCTTAGTTTGTATGGCGGTATGTCCGATGTGGATATTAATGTCAATTTAAAATTCTGCCTATATTGGTCAGTTCCAGATCCTGGTGACTAAATGTTGTTGTACATACAATGATATCTGAATGTTGTGATGCACACGTAAATTATAAACTAAGGTCACGTTCACACCTGCTTTGTTTAGTCCGGTTGAATCGAATCCTGGTGCGTTTAACCCCTTGGTGCGGTTCGTTTGGCTTGGTGTGAACACAGTCAGAGACTTTGATGTGAACTAAACAACCGGACTCTGGTCAGCCTAAAAGAGGTGATCTCGGACCGCTTGCTAGTGAACTCTGGAGCGGTTCATCACCGCACCAAAAACACAGGAAGCGTAGTATTTACCCGTCATTTCCTGTTCTGGTTACTGGAGGAAAAGTTAGCAAGCAGAACGGATTCAACCGGAGTGTTGAGCAGTTTTGTGTAAAAGTAAAACAGTTCCGTGAACAACACATAAGTTCACAAACTACACAAAAGTGCGTGACTCGTGGCAGAAAAGTGTCAGCCTTCACAATATCTTGAACACAAGACCCACAGTGAGCCCCGTAGGTGTGTGTTTTCAAATCTATGCTGTGTGCAACATACAGCAGCCCAAAGGATCATGCTTCATTCGTTCCGAAATGTGCTTTTGTGACTGCTCCTCTCACTGGTCCCCAAGGTACAATCTGATCAGAGTTCCCTGTTGCCGGGGAAACCTTCTCCTTACTGCAGGACGTCTCTCATTATGTGTTATAATGTTTTTTAATGCATGTTGTCTGACTATATAATCATATGCACCGTCCGCTAGAGTCTGTTGATACTCTCCAGATGAACAGCAGCATGAATAACCCGCCGATGCTCCATGGTGGAGGCTATGGTAGAAATTGCCCGGGATTCGCGGTTTTCCCGCTTAATATCTGAGCAATGGTTGAGCAGCATTTCCGTGCACATGACTTTGGTTTACAATTTATAATCCGTTTAAGGTTAGCCTGTGTGAATGCTAACCGGACCTTCTGAGACATGAAACGATGTAACTAACAGACGCCTGGGTGGTTCCAGAGAAGCGGACTATTGTGTGGATGCAACCAAAGAAATACAACTGTTGAAATTGAACTTCTTTTTCCTTAGAAATGTCAAGTTGTTCATTATGTTTTGTAGTTCAAATTGTTCATTATTCAGAAATGACTTCTTTGCACTTAAACATAGGGAACCATTAGGAGTTATTAAAAGGATATTAAGATTATACTGGTCTGGCTTTATGTAGCCCCTGTCCTAAAATGAGTTGGACCTCCCTTGGTCTGATGCTGTACTCACTGTCAGTGCCCCCCCCGTGAGACCCTCTGCTGCCGGACACAAGCTGTCAGAGCTCAGCTGTCACTCTGGAGCAGGGAGAATTACTGCTTGAGTTCACTGAGACACAGAGGGGGGGGCCACAGGTGAGACCTTATGAAGGCTTAATGACAAACACACACACACACACACTTTGTAAAGGTCCCATCTGCAGTGTGCTTTGACACCAGCTGGACCAGTATGTGTGTGTGTGTGTGTGTGTGTGTGTGTGTGTGTGTGTGTGTGTGTGTGTGTGTGTGTGTGTGTGTGTAATTGGCCTGCTGCTGTCTGCTTGGTAAATATGATTTGCTTTTGGTTTCCTGTGGAGGAGACTCTGGGTTCTCTTCTGACGATGATGTTGTTGTTTGTGTTTGTGTTTTCTGTGATGCTGTAGTCTGCCTTTTACAAAGTGAAAATGTGCAAATGCGGTCCAACGAATAAACTGTAAAGAAGTGGAGGAATTTGCTCCTTTAGTGGGCTGTGCTTTTGAAGCCTCAATTTGGGGCTTTGGTTTTTTGTCATTTATTTTTCTTTGGAACCAGAAGTAAGAATAGTAGGTAGAGTGTTACAGATAAAATGTTGAAGCCAAACCAGAAAACACTGAGGCAACCACCTGTCAATCACTAAGTAGCTCCACCCAAATGCATACCCTGCTTTATTGTCTGTTTTACTCTGATGTGACCATAAATCACTGAATGTACAACATGCTGTATCGAAGAGGACTGGCATCCAGCGATTAAGACCGTAAACTTATTAGGAAAACATTTAATGAGGTAATTAATCAAGTTAAAGTAGCTTCTATTTATCATAGACTTCTATTGAAGTGAGCCCCCTGCTGGCAGTTTGAAATCATTCTGGCTTAAGGTAAGGCAAGGAAAGTGTATTTATATAGCACCTTTTAACACACGGCAATTCAAAGTGCTTTACAAAAAAATAAAATACATTAAGATCAAATGCAGCAGAAACACATTATAAAATGGCATTTAAAAACAGTCATTAAAAAGCAAAGAGAATAAAATAAACACAGCATGTATAAAATATGAACGAAAGTTACAGTGCAGTGTGAGATATGAAGAGTTCAATTAAAAGCAAAAATAAAAGTCTTCAGCCTGGATTTAAAAGTAGTAAGAGCAGCAGCGGACCTTCAGGTTTCTGGGAGTTTGTTCCAGATGTTTGGAGCACAATAACTGAACTCACACATTCCTATCAGGTCCTTCAGAGGAGTGAGGATGGTCTTTAATCGTCCTGATGAATATTTCTTAGATGATTTAGTTTCATGTCTGTGGTTCAGTCATGCTGCTGTGTGATGGTTTCCATGGTATCTCTGGGACAGATTGGGGGGTTTTAGTGATTTGGATGATGACATTCCTCCCTTCCTTTCTTTCAATTCAGTTCCTGTTCCCTCCTCTCAGTCCAGATAAGTCTGTGCTGGCCAGCAGCAGCCGGCAGGGTTTAAACACACACAGTTCCTGGATGCTCTCCAGAGTCTTAATGCAGTCTGCTTTACAGACACTCTCCCAGCGTGCCTGTGTGTGTGTGTGTGTGTGTGTGTGTGTGTGTGTGTGTGTGTGTGTGTGTGTGTGTGTGTGTGTGTGTGTGTGTGTGTGTGTTCAGATGGTCTTGGCTGTTGTCCACCTTGCTGTCACCGACTCTCATCTTATCAGTTAAACTCCTGGATGGCTCTATATCCCCCCCCCCCTCCCTCTGTGATGTCAGAGCCTCTCAGTGTGTGTGGAATTGACTCACTGTTCTGCCTGTGTGTGGAACACCTGTATGGACTGGAGTGGTACAGTACCATGTCCAGATTCAGTCTAAACAGGGGGTGTAGTGGCCTTTATTATGTGTAAATAGAAACTCAGCTAAACGCTGCCGTGATTAAACACCGTATTATGTTCCAAACACATCCAGCATTATCTCTGAAACAATATGGAGCTCAAACGTTTCGTTCTCGGTTTACCACAAGGACAGGACCTTTATATTACACATAGTCTCTCTAGCACAGCGTTAGCTCTGAGTGTTAGCGATGCTTGCTAATGTAAACACAGACCATACTACTTCAAAAATATGTGGCACGTTGTTTCTGATACAGCACATAGCTTGTTCTTTCTTCAGTGTTTACCGCAAGAACAGTGACATTATATATATTATATAAATAACAACTTTACTCTTCACTAAGTCCCTCCTGCCGACATCCTGCTGAACTCACAGACACACAGAGGTGCTGCGGAGGGGATTCAGCTCGTCGACTGTCTATGGGGGACGATAGGTTGGGACGTGTCACGTGGGCGGGACGTTGCCAGGAGTTCAATGTAAAGCCAGCACACATTTCCGTTATGACGTCATAACCGAAGCAAATCTGGATCAGATCGTTTGTACCCCATTTTTAGAGATGTGGGTAAGGAGGAAAAGAGAGAAGGTTGTATTTTCTGTCGCTTTGTGAGTCTCCTTACACACCGGGGACACATATTTATGTATAAAAGACAGCAAAAAGGGCATTTTGCATAAAAGGTGACCTTTAAAGAGAACTGTATACAAAGGAGTTTAAAGGAGAAAAGTAAAATACAAAATGACAAACCGAACAAACCCAGTGATCTCTTTGGTGTGCGATTGTATCAGCCCAGGCAAATAACAGAGAGGAGTCAATAGGAGGTTTGGAAACGGCTCTTCCACCATTGATCCTGAGGCGTGGGTTGCTTCTCTATAAAGCGTGTTAGGTTCTCAGCATCATGTTTCTGACGTGCTGTTCCTCCTGTCTTTGAGACAGTTTTATCAACAGGTCCAGTTCCTTTTTGAAATGTAAGGTCTGTGAAAGTCTTAAATGTAAAAGGCAGTCTCCTTTCTCTCTTCTCTGCTTCTTTTTCCTGTCTTTCGCTCTGGGTTTGTCGCTGGTCGCTTCAAAACTCAATGTGTAAAAGATGAAGAGATTCACTGAAAGCTTTGAAGGAGGATTATTTTTTATTATTGATCAATCTACTGATTTTAGTTTCAATCAACCAATTAATGTTAGTCTACAAGATATCAGAAATTATAAAAACTGTTCAATATAGATCATATACCCCATACTGAATCATCTGGATTTTTCTCTCCCAACTCTGTTAAACTGAAATATATTGAATTTGATAACAAATGAGACCATTCCTCAGAAGTACCAGACAATTTATGCGTTAACCCCAAGCGCCAGACCACCCGCAAGCGTCAAAGCAACAGAACCATGTGTACGGTGCGTTAGGGAGAAATTACATTTTCTAGAAAGCTCAATTCAAACACAAGTGAACATCATCAAATCATTTATGAAATTACAGTATTTAAATGTGTTATTTGAAATAGGCTTTTGACACATTTATGCACATGTCACTTCCCGAAAACGTTAAAAAATGCATCATCCTTTCCATGAAATTTCCTGGAAGTAATTACAAGTGTTGTCTTCTGAAAAAATCTACCAGTAAAATAAAACGTGTGTTAAAACGTACAGGCTAGAGAAGCTTCATGTTAGATTAATGTGAATAAACATTGACCAAGAAGTGAAGGGGTGGGGGAGTTCACAGTGAGGAAGACCAGGACAAGGACATGAACTGACTGTGTGGTGTGTGTGTGTGTGTGTGTGTCACTGGGGGAGTGAGTACTGCAGATAGAGCTGTCAGATGGTGATTTACTGATAGAGAGAGAGTGTGTGTGTGTGTGTGTGGGGGGGGGGGGGGGGGGCTGAAAGGGGAATCAATAAAAAGGAAACTGTGAAGGACAAGAAGAGAGAGAGGGAATAAAGGGGAGGAGTTAGGAGCAAGGTGGATGTATGGAAACTAGGAAGTAAGGAAAGGCAAGGAAATCAAAAAGGTAAGGAATAAGAGCGGGGGGGTCAATATGGGGATAACAGGGTTCACTTTTATTTTGATGCATCTGGCAGACCTGCAACATGCCTCAGTGCTGTAAAAGCTGCAGAGAGAGAGACATGTATATGCATTACCTCAATATTAATATACACACGATATCTGTCACGCACAGAAGAAAAGAAAATCTGTGTTATAACTTCTAATGATATAGATGATAAGATATTAGGAACCGCTGACACTGAATGAATCCAAGTGTTACATTTATTTGTATTACTATTATTATCACATACTGCGATGATTTATCGTTTTTTATTGTGTTTTTTTAAAGAGTTTACTGCAATGTTTCTAATTCACTGATAGAGGCAACGTTATGAGTCATGACTTCATTAAGTGTACAGTTTTGGTCTTTAGTTTGAAGATTTGTAGAGTTAGTACAATTTAATTTCCAAAAGAAACTAGCAGAAAGCATAGTTAACCCTTAAATAGGCATTCATATATATATATTTTGGGGAAAATGTATTGATTGCTATTTTCAACATTGCACCCATATAACACACAAATGTGCGCCTATTACATCCCTATTACACCGTTATGACACCTGTATTACACCCATTTCATACCAATGCTACCCATGTTACACTTTTATAACACCTATCTTACACAGGACGCTGTGTTTAGATCCGTATAATACCCATGTAACACCAATATTACACCTACAGTATATTACACTCACCCCTATTACAACATATTATATCCATGTTACACTGTATTAGTACAGTATACAGTATATAACACATGGAGACAGCCCAGGCTACAGAGACCATGTTATGGTTGAACAACAAGTAAATAGAGAAATGTGATAAATCTCAATAACCAAATAGAAATAGAGCGGAGGCATATAACGCTGAAGTCTTGCCTGCATCCCTGTGATTACTGTTTGAGAGTAAGAGGAGAAACAGATCTAGGCTGAAAGGAAACCCCAGCCATACACATACATTTATTTCCTGTTGTTTGTCTCTGGTTCCAGCAAGGACCGACCCAGAGTCTCTGGTCTGATGATTGCAGGAGGAAATGAAGCTGTGAGAGTATCTTGTAACGGAGTGACTTCGGTTTGTTCACAGCCTCTTTTTAGACTTTCTAGGACACACAGACGCTTAGCGGTGGCTTTGAGTGAACACTGCGGCTCTGATGGAGATGAAAGGCTGTTTAGCAGCAAGGCATCAAAAACGAAAGGAGAAGCTGCCGCCATCAGAGCCTGTCAAAAGATTAAACTAAACATAAAAACATCAAAACTTATAATAAAACAGGTGTCTTTGGTAGAGATGGTGAGTTATCATGCAGTGCAAAGAACTGCAGGTCAGAGGCCAAATTGTTTCATGTATTCTGGTGCCATGAGACAAATATGAATGAATACATCAGCCAAATCATGAATAAATGAATATGTACATAAAAGGATTAGAAAAAAAATAAAACAACATTTTTTCGCATGCTGCTGCTGCTGACACTGAGAGCGTGCAGAGGAAGACGGTACTGCTTAACGGTTTGATTCCACCTGAACCCTGACACCTGGATCCAGGCTGCTACGCTTTTACCAACTGAAAAAGACCGTCTCAGTGGTGTGACTGCCTCATGTTGGAAAAGAGGATCCCACAAAATGTGTTTATTTATACGACACACAGTACACATGGTTATTTCATTCATTGTTATCATTAGGACATTATAGCTACTTTACGTTCATAACTATACTTACACAGACAGAAACAGACGTGTGGTCTGTACCGCAGCATCCGGACCTAGGCCACCAGACTCAGAGACAGTTTTATACCACAGGCTGTAAGACTGCTGAACTCCTGAGCTCTGTTAATGTCGACTCACATCTGTTTATAGTACACACATACACATATATATATATATATATATTATACACATCTGCCATACATATCTGTTTATAATACACATATCTATATATCATACATATCTGCCATATACATCTGTTATACATAATATATGCATCTGTCCATACCTCCTCATTCAACAGTGTAAAGTATTTAAATACTTTCAATGTATTCCACCAGTGGCGGGCCGTGCATTTCACACCTAGGCCTTCAGTGATGTCCTACACAGTCCTACCTGAATTATTCCACCTCTTAATACCATCATTATGACGCCATGGCTCTAGAAACTATACATTTAGACAGAAACGCAGTATAACCGGGCGTTGCATCACCTTAACAAAGTCAAGTACAACAGAGTTATATTAATATTTCTGAAGCATTTATAATGAATACATCAGCATATTTACAGTTAACTTAATTAATCAGATTATCTGACAAACCGCTCCTTGACACCTGTGTCTGTCACATAACGCAGAACAAGTGCCAGCTGTGCTACATTACCCACATCTGACGTCTCGTCCACCATAACAGCGACAAAGGGTGCTTTTTTAATCTTCATTTTGATCTCTTCTCCCATCACTTCAGCAATAGCATAAATCAGGTCGTTTTGTATTTTGCCTGACGTCCCAGTAAACATGTTGTTTGTGTACAGGTGGTAATGCAAATCTGTGTTGTTCTCAGCAAGAAAAGAAAGAAGCTCCACGTAGTTTCCTCTGTTTCTGGACTCGGCGCTTTCATCGTGTCCCCTAAATGAAAGTCCCTGTTTACCCAAAAACAGGACACAATCAATCAGTCTTTCAATATTTCCCTATTTTTGTTCACCCTTTCGTTGTGGAGCTCCGTTTCCCTGCGCACTTGTTCGTTGAGCTGTAGATCCACTCGGGTGTCCCCAAAGGTTTTCAAAAGCACCAGTGCTTCCAAGTGCCCAGCTGTGCTTTGGTGTCTCGTTGCTGCCTTGGTTAGACAACTCAAGTTTGCAAATCCAGTGTGGCTCCAAACACCAAATCGATCAGTTGCAAATACCAGGCATTCCCGGCAGTACAATTTGCAGTGCCTCTCGGAGGCTGTGAGCCAGGGGTACCGCTCGTAGTTTCCCTGCTGTGCTAGGCTCACTAGCGTTGGAGTTGGTCATTCCCTTTTCAAGATGTGTAGATTTACTTGAAAAGTTCGTTTTGAAAATGGCGTTGTAATTATATCTTCGACCAATCTTCTCCTCCTTCAGCCATTGTGGGTTGAAAAAAATAGCTTGTAGAAATCTACACAAATTAGCTCGCTCAAGTTCTAGTTCTGTTTGCTAGCTTTGCCCATAGACTGTATGGCACTGCCTAGCTCTGCCTCTCAATAGTGCGTATCCAATCAGAAGATGTGCACGTGCTAACGTTAGCGTACGCCTGCTAGCTGGCCGGTTGTCGCCACCTCGAAATCTGATTGGTTAACGCCACAATTTTGTTTGCGTTCACTTTAAGCTACAGCCGCCCGCACTGTTGATTCTGAAGGCCTAAGGGCAGATTTCTTTGACCCTAGCAACACATTATGGCTGAAATATGATTGGATAAAAGCTCTAACATAAAGGCCAGCCCTCCAAATCTCGTTCTGAGGCTGGAAGCAGCGCAGCCAAGACGAACGCTATAAAATGAAGAGAATAGACTATGGGGAATAATTTAATACGTATTTGTGGAAAAAATATATCAAAATTTAATTTATATTCTTATGATGTTTAGGCCAGCAGAGAAGGCCTTGCTGGCCCTGACGGCCCACCACTGTATTCCACATATGTATATATTTCACATCCTTAAATCTTTATTGTTGTTATTGTAAATATTCTTCTCTCTTTTTGCACTATTTATTTATCTTATTTGCACCATGTATGTTGAGTTGTTGGAGGAGCATGGGACATAAGATTTTCATTGCCAACATATACGTTGTATATGCTTGTGCATATGACCAATAAAACCTTGAAACCTTGAAACCCCGAATCAGTCCAATGTGATGATTCATTTTGGTTTAGTGTTTTGGGATATTTCATCACTTCCAGACCTAGAGATTATTTAGTATTTAGTATACTCTAACTGCAGATCTTGTTATATCTAACTTCATATCTTCCATCTGTTTGCATCACACATATCTATTATAACAATAAGAACTATTTTCCTTCACTGTTCAGCTTTTATTTTACATTTTATTTTGAGCTAATCTTATTTTATTTTAATTGCATTTTGTTAACTTCTCCTGCATAACTTGGACATTAGTTTTCAGCTTTCTTCTGGTCTTTTATATATTATGTTGCATTGTTGGAAGAGCCTGGGACTCAAGTATGTCATTGCATATCTTTGAAGCTGTGCATATGAGAACATAAAGCCCTATGAACTGTGTCTCTTCCGGTGTGAAACATTGGCTTGTATCTTGTTGACAGTTTATAAAGTGGAGAGCAGCTGCTTTAGTAAAAAACTGTCCATCTGTGTATATCATGTGTTGGTGCTTCAATCTAACTTTGTCTATTTCTTTCTCTTCCTCCAGCCTCAGATGCCTCCTCGTCCTCCTCTTCCTCCTCCCTGAGTATAGGGAGTTTTGTGGAGTTCTCTTTCACGCAGCAGCCTCAGGACACGGTGACGGTGCGAGGCGGCGTGCTGCAGCTGGACTGCCAGGCGCGGTCCGATGCAGGAGCAGGACCTCCCGCCATCACATGGCGTAAGGACGGCGTGCTGCTGAGTGCGGTGGTGGACGAGCGGCGGCAGCAATTGGCTAACGACTCGCTGCTGGTGCAGAATATAGTCCACTCACGCCACCACCGACCTGATGAGGGGGAATACCAGTGCCTCGCCACATTGGACGGACTGGGCACCATTGTTAGCAGAACTGCAAAGGTCACTGTGGCCGGTGAGTGACAACTTCATTCTATTTTAACACGCAGATAATGTTTTGCTCAGTGCACATAAACTATGCACCTATTTGCAAGTGTATCAGGTCTTAGCACGACTGTCAGTTTACTTCATGTCATTAATGTCTGCATGACATACTGGGAGTCTGATGCTCAGCTAAAGTTGATCCAGATCCTCCCTATGAATCCCACCTTCCATTCCCTACACAGCTATGGTGTCCCACAGGGATCAAACTGAAATACTCTTCTTTTCTGGATTCAACAAATTTGCTTTTACTCAGCTCTCTAATACAAAAATGTAATTAGTTTGACACAATTAACTAAATGTATGGTACAGACGCTGGGTTTTGATCTGAATACATAAGAGAGGAAGAAACCAACAGAGAGAGGGAAGAAGGGAGAGGAGATTTTGTCAAATGTACGTTTCCATGAAACCTTGACCTGTCCTTGGCATTTGCTGTGGCTACTCTCACACTCACACACATACGCACACACATACGCACACAAACACACACACACACACACACACACACACACACACACACACACACACACACACACACACACACACACACAAACACTTTTGCTCAGCTTTTTCCATTTATTTGACTACTCATATTTATTTAATAAAAGCAAAGTAATCCACCTGTAATGTAATTTAGTAAGTGGAGTGTGGCTTATGGGGGGTCACAGAGGCTTGAGTGCATCACCATCACTAACATTAGTGAGCTGTCAAAGAGTCTTTATGTTGGACATTCACATTCATTGTATCTCTGTTGAAAGGCAGCCTCCTTGTGGGACTCCACAGTCAGACTGCAGCTCTTCTGGAATGTGCCCTAGATCCTCACAGCAGCAGAGTTTGAGTGCTGGCTGGAAGTCACAAACACACACACACCAACACATACACACACACACACACACACACACACACACACACACACACACACACACACACACACACACACATACACGCACACACACACACACACACACACACGCACGCACGCACGCACGCACGCACGCACGCACGCACGCACGCACACACACACACACACACACACACACACGCACGCACGCACGCACGCACGCACGCACACGCACGCACAGCAGCACACAACACATTACAAGGCAAAATGCTAATGAACAGCAGCAGCTTAAAAATTCAATTAGCACTCTGAATGTGTGTGTGTGTGCGTTCAGATATGACTCTAAAGGAATTAATTAGAAACCCTGAACACCCAGATAGAGAAAAAAAAGAAAAAAGGAGAGAGAGAGAGAGAGAGGGACTAAAGTGAATACACAGGCTGAATTTGCTGATACAGCTGATCCTGGTTTTTTTAATAACACCAAAAGCAACAATTTAATGCAGTTTTCATGTTGTTTGGAATCAAACTAAATAGAAATATACATTTGACGAGGTACATTTGTTCTGCTCAGAGTTAGCTTGTATAATCTCCGATGAGCTGAAAGGTAGCAGCTCTCTGTTTAGGTTTTTTCTAATCCTTTTATTTTGTAGTTGTGTTGGATTTTGGTTTGGTTTCCTTCTGGGAGGTTCCCTTGAATTGAGAATGCAGTTTGGTTGTTTGGTAATAACATTTTCCAGGAGACAAGGTAGCAGATTGTAGTTGAATGTAAAAACTGTATCACACTCCAAGCTGAGAGATTCCTGATGAAGACTCAGGCTCATGATGAAGACTCAGGCTTATGATGAAGACTCAGGCTCATGATGAAGACTCAGACTAATGATGAAGACTCGGGCTCATGATGAAGACTCAGGCTCATGATGAAGACTCAGACTAATGATGAAGACTCGGGCTCATGATGAAGACTCAGACTCATGATGAAGACTCGGGCTCACGATGAAGACTCAGGCTCATGGTGAGGTGGAGCTGTCAGTGCACTCACTGTCGCCCTGAACATTCCAGAAGGCGTCAGTGGAAATGATGTCTGGAGTCCCGGTGCAACCATATTTCCGAAGAGCTCATTACACGTCATATGAAGAATAATCAGCTGTAGCTGTCTGCGGTGGAGGGAGACACAGAGCGTCTTCAGTCCATCCATCCCCAATAAGCCGCGGTTTCTCAGAGGATTTTAACCAATCCTAATTAACGGTGGTGAGGAGGGGCCTGTCTGACCTACAGAAGCAGATAATAATCGTTCCCAAGGCGACCATTCAGAGTGAAGCGGCCCCAAATCCCTGCGCTGCCCTCGCACGTTTGCTGGGATTTGCATGATATTAACTGTGCAAGTTATTTTGGTTCATTTGTCTAATGAGGAGGAAACCAACAAGGAAACAAAAACAAACACTGGTGTGACGGAGTTATAGAGACACCAACAATTTTCATTCGAAATGGAGGTTGCTCGTTTGAATCCTAAGACAGGAAGTGAAAGTTTCTTATTTTTCTACTTCTCATACCTTTCTGCTGAATGTTGATCCCTTCCCTTGTTCCTTCTCTTCTTTCCTCCCCCTCTTCCTCCTCCTCCCCCTTCTCCTCCTCCTCCTCCTCCTCCTCCTCCTCCTCCTCCACACACCCTGATGGTTTGACCCATTTTACTTCCCCCGTCCCCCCGACTTCCCTTCATGTTGTGTTTTGCTTTATTTCCATTCTGTGTAATCAGAATTTCTCTCTGACTAAAGATCCCTGTAAACTTTCTGCTCCACTTTGGATTCTGTTTAAGTAAGCTAAAGCAACATGCTCTCAGCAGAGAAAGAAACATGCCAATCTGAGACAGGAAACATCAGATCTGCCGTGTGTAATCTGTAAATAACATGTGTCGTATGTAGCTGTTCAGCCTCCAGATCACCTGCGTCAGTCTCTAATGTGTGTGTTTGTTGTGTGTGTGTGTGTGTGTGTGTGTGTGTGTGTGTGTGTGTGTGTGTATGTGTGTGTGTGTGTGTGTGTGTGTGTGTGTGTGAGAGAGAGGCTGCAGGCAGCATTGTGATGCACGCAGGAACAGACAGCAGCAGAACTTATGTAACACAGGATCCAGATTCACATCAGCGTTCTGTCGCCTCTGATCTGTGTGATGTCACAGCGTGTATTTGTTTGTGTTCGTATGTCAAGGTAAATCACAGGAAGCAAAAACTGATTCAAATCAGCATGAAAACAAAAGAACAAACAGACTAACTGCATTTATTTTCCTAAGCTGACAGGAATGATGATCAGCAGAGATGTGGAAGCTTGGGCCGTAGCAGTGCTAGATTTTGCTAATATTTACAGAGTTTGCATTTAGTTACATTATTATGTTTTCAATCCATATTCAGTAAAAAATATGTTGATGCAAAACTTGATTTGTATGTGGAATTGGTGATATTTGGAGATATAATAAAAATTATAGACTTAATAAATGTGACAAAGCTTGTTTCTGATTGGAGAGAAATGTCAATTTGTATCCTTTAGACATTGACAGTGATATCTCATGAGTCATGTTTCCCTTGTTTCTCTCGACTCTCGTTTTTTAAATTACTTAAAAAATATTTTCTGTTCTTTGGTATTTGAAAACATCCGTTTGCACCAACTGTGGTTTAAGAATGGTTAGCATAGCTTAGCACAATAACTAGAGTCTAGCTTTGCTCTGTCCAAAGAATAAAGGGACACTTTAAAGCTCACATATCAACAGTCAATGATCACTTGTTTATTCTGTACCCCAACAGGAAACATTTGGTTTGCATTGTCTGTTTGCGCACTGATGACTCGCACTAATGTGGTTTTGGGTGTGTTTGTCTGCGTGTTGGTGTTGCTGCTGTTCCCAGTTTTCTTTGTTTTCTTTGCCCCCCCTCTGAAAAGCCACCGATCTCACAGCCCGTCTGAAACACTGATATCAGAGTACCTTTAGGAGCCTCTCATGAAGGTCCAAATGCTGTTGTGGCGTTCATAAGGCATGAATACAGAAATAATATTCTGGAATAAAAACATGCACAATGGGATCATTTAAACCAGTTTAAAGTTAATGGTTAAACCTCAGAACAACATCATCACAGAGGAGAAAATAAATAGGCTCCTCTTTATTGAATTCTTGAAATTGCTACAGAGTGTATTTAATCTGCCCTGAGGCCCAGCAGCCCTGTGAAATATAATTGTTACGTTGAGAACGAGCACACTACAAACACTGAAGACGAAGGGTGGAGTGAAGTGAAAATGGTTTATTTGCCAGAAATAGGATTGGGTCTGGGAGTAGTGGCCGTGTTAGGAAAAGGGAGGAGCAGGCGGGGAAATCCAGTGGACGGAGCAGGGGGAGACTAGGAAGGATGGCCCAGGGAATCAAGCTAGGAGAGCGAAGGCTGAGGATCAAGTCAAAAAGGGGTGAGGGACTAGACATGGCTGGTGGAGTATCAGGTGGATCTAGACAGGGAGAACACAAGGTTAGTATGGCGCAAAACACTTCAAAAGGCACTAACAAAAAGCTATCTTGAAGCATGTGGGCCTGGACATTTTTACCACTGCAGGTTTAACGACGAACTGCTAAAGACTGGAGATGAGAACCAGGATCTTATACAGGTGTAGGTGAGTAGTGGCAATTAGTGGGATGAGCTGCAGCTGAGGAGGTGTAGAGGCAGGAATCCAAAAAGTAGGTCAGCCACGCCCAGCCAGGGAGACAGAAACAGACAGAAACAGGGAGGAAGTACTGTGGATCCTCACAATAATCACACATGAGTGTGTGTGTGTGTGTGTGTGTGTGTGTGTGTGTGTGTGTGTGTGTGTGTGTGTGTGTGTGTGTGTGTGTGTGTGTGTGTGTGTGTGTGTGTGTGTGTGTGTGTGTGTGTGTGTGTCTGCAGGCTGCTTGCAGCTGAAGTCAATCTGATCAGACAGGAAACGGCGTGTGTCCTAAACACAGCGGGATGTCCACACTGTCTCTGTATGTGTGCCCGTCTCTTTGTGTGTGTGTGTGTGTGTGTCTCTCAGTCCTGCTGCTCACAGCTCTACCCCACCCTCCCCCCTGCCCCTGCTGTACCTCACCTTTTTTCTGTTCCATTTTTGTCTCTGTATTTCTCTTCTTGTCGACCTAAAGACCTTTACTCCCCGCTCACCTCTTCTTCTTCGTCTTCACCCCGCTGCTACCATGGGCTCTTAAGCACCATCAGTACTGACAGCCGTAATGTGTGAGGGAGTTCTAAACAATAAACAGTAAAGCTACAGCAGTGCATCTGTTCAGATCGCTACACAACAGTCAGTTTAGTTCAGTTCAGTACAGCACTTGGTTTATAAACCCTACTGAGTGTCAGTGTGTGTACATGTGTGTTTCACAGAGACTTGAGTTGAATCATCTGTGTCCATTTCCTGTCTCTCAGCCATGTTTTTTTTGGAATGTCGTATCTGGCTACCTGAGACATGACTCAGGAGTCCGGTGCCACAAGATGCTTCAATGAAACAGGAAGTTCTTGAATCAATTCCACGATTAAAATGCTAATCCCTTTCATCCTGATTGCCATTGCTATTGAACATGTTTTGCTTTGCTCGTATTTCTTTGAAAAGATATAGCTTGGCTGCCGGCAGTGGCTCAGTCAGTAGGGGCTTGGACTGGGAATCTTAGGGTCACCGGATCAAGTCCATTGTCAATAGCTGCCCTTTGCTCCTAGTACTAGGATGGGTTAAATGCAGAGAACACATTTTACTGTGTGCTCTGCTGTGTGCATGTGTGACCAATAAAGATGTTTTCATCCTCCCATTCTTCGTCTTCTGCTTGGTATTATTGCTATTTGACTGTGTTTGCATCTGTTGCATGTACATCAGCACTTTTCAAAATAAAGAACCCCCCAAAATTCTCTGAATCAAAGACTCCGTGCAGGGAAACGGGAGGCTTCATGCGAGGAGTCAACCAAACAATCAATCAAATATCTGTACTGTTTACATGCAGAGTGACTTCTATCAATGTCCATGTTTCCGTCATTGAACCCTCTGGACTCCTGCAGGTCCGCTGAAGGTGGTCATCCCCACGGAGTCCGTGTCCTCGTACCTTGGTGACACGGCCCTGCTGCGCTGTGAGGTGTCAGGCGACCCCACGCCAATCATCCGCTGGCAAAAGAACCGGGAGGAACTACCGCTGACCTTCGACCCTGACTCCCGCCTGGCTGTGCTGCCGTCCGGCTCGCTGCAGGTCAGTCGCGTCCAACCGCCGGATTCGGCAACATACCGGTGTCTGGCAGACAACCCCAGCAGCACGAGAACCGGGACGGATGCAGAGCTCCGAGTGCTACCAGGTAACTGAACCGGCAGGGGGGCATAGCTGGTGAACTTATTCCTGGGACAGTAGGGAAATGTAGCTGAGTAAGTTCACTAAAGTACGGTATTTAGGATCAAATTGTGTCCTTTTAAAGGCCTAAAGAATAGTATAGTTAAAAAGTGCTGTTTTAGTTTTCTACTTCAATTAACACAGTGTGTTTGACAAATACATCAGAGGTTCACCAACTGCATTTGAAAACATTTTGTGTGTATTTTGGGCTGCATTTTTTAAAAAGTAGCCTAAAATGAAAAAAGAATAATCAAGCTGTAAGTTTTTATTTCAAAGTATAATGTTTAACTTTTTGTTTCCTGATTACTTAATCTCCTTACATGTAATCCGTAAGGCCTGAGCGTTGAGCTGGCCCCCAAGTTCTGAACTTAAATTATAATATTTTAAGCTTTCAAAGCACAACCAATGAGAGCACAGCTGTACAGCGCAGCTTAAATTGCTAATTCTTTAAACAATTATTAATAATTAAAATACTACAAAGTAGATGCCGGTGAAGATAAAAGATCAATGAATCAATTATTTGATTGATGTCTGCTCTTCAGAATATTGTCAAACAAAACAATCAATAGATTAACGGAGAAAATAATCATTAGTTTCAATAACGTCTATCTAATGTCTAACTTCAACAGCTGAATTCTGCCTTCACATGAATTATATTAACTTCTGATATCATATACTGTGTGATAGTGTAACCAGAGGGGGGAGAAGTACTCAGATATTGTACTTGATTAAAGTAGAAGTATTCAGAACTTGTACTTGAGTAAAAGTAGAAGTATTCAGACATTGTACTTGATTAAAAGTAGAAGTATTCAGAACTTGTACTTGAGTAAAAGTAGAAGTACTCAGATATTGTACGTGAGTAAAAGTAGAAGTACTCAGATCTTGTACTTGAGTAAAGTAGAAGTACTCAGATCTTGTACTTGAGTAAAGTAGAAGTACCAGAGTGTAGGAATACTCTGTTACAGTAAAAGTATTCTAAATGTTCCTCCAGTAAAAGTAGAAAGTACTCTCATCTAAATGTACTTAAAGTAGCGACAGTAAAAGTAGTCATTGTTTGATTGGTCCATTTCAGAATAATATCTCTGATATGTTTTATAATTATTGATCATTAAAGTGATCTCAGAGCTGGTAAAGGTGCAGCTAGTTGTAATGGCTTTGTATACTGCAGGGTAGCTGCTGGATTTACTGCAGGTGAACTAAAGTCTGATTTAAGGGCTGATTATATTTACCATCATTAATCCAGATCTGTAAAGAAACTAAAGGGATTAAATAAATGTAGTGGAGTAAAAGTACACCATTTACCTCTGTATTACCCTTTTTCTTAAGTAACACTTTCACTGTAGGATTTCACTTGAGTATTTTCAAATGTTTTTATTTGATACATTAAGTACATCCTCTAATTTGAAGATCTGAATATTAATTCCATACCACACATTCATGTACATCTTTATATCATGTCCAGATGCTTCCATTTCATCTCTCATCAAAGAGCAGAGCCCTGAGCAGTGTCTCAGCGTACAGAGTGTGTCTCTCATGGTGGAGGTTTGTAGCCTCAGGGCTTGGAGCCTCTGCTACGATAAATCACAATCAGAATTCCTTTATTAGACCCGCTGCGGGGAAATTACAGTGTTACAGAAAAAGTGGCATAGCAGGTAAAAAAAGGCTTGCACTAATAAAAAATAAGATAACTTATTAAATAAAGAAGAAAAGCACACATTAGTTATAGAATATGTAACAATTAAGACAAATAAGTACACAACCACAGCTACAAGTGACTTAAGTTATAAATGTAAGTGTTGAGACTTTATAAAAATATCTAAAAATGTTGGGATATTATAAAAGTATAGTTTTATATATAATGTTTTTTCACATATCAAGTCATTATTGCACACTACGATTGCAAAAAAGTGTCAGTTGTACATACCATGAACGGAACATTTATTTGTTCCGTTCCACAGGTCTCTGTAAAAACACCACAAACACAAAAACGTACAAAAAATACTAAGTTCCCACTTGACAGTTAAAGGGAAAGCAACACAACAAAAACAAAAAATAAATAAATAAAAATGTAAAACTAGCTCAGATCTTCTGGCATCACATATTGTAAACATTGTTTGTGCTATCGACCTCCAGATGATGCCAATGCGGATCTGCAGCAGCTTGCTTTACAGGGGGGTTCACTTTGACAGCAGTAGTCCCCCCCCCCTTTATACATATCAATGTATAAAGTGTAGGATATGATTTTCATAATGTGTCATAAAGGAAACACTTTAGTCTGCAGGGAGTCTGCCTAACACTGCTCCCCCCCCCACACACACTACAGCTCAGTTTAGCTCTCTCTCCTTCTAAACACTTGGACTGGAGCTCATGAAGTGTTCGTCCCGGCTCCCTGCAGCCCGGCCGACCTTCAGCATAGTCAAATGTAAATAGTCAAATGTAAATAGTCAAATGTAAATATAACATATTTTACAGTTTAAACTACAAAATATATATTAATGTCATAGAAAAGAAAATCATGTGATAGAAAATAACAAATAATTAAATAATTAATTTTTTAATTGAGTAAATAAACAACATAAGAAAATGTGTAAGAATATCCAAATAAATAAATTAGACACAAAATGTATACATTTAAAGCATTTTGATTAAAGGAACATTTCATATAAACATATGGCATTTATAAAGAATAAATATATAAATATAATACAAATCAATGCGATTGTACATTATTAAATGGTATTAATCATTGATAAAAGAAAGTTAACATCCAAATAACAGATTAAGCAGTACCCATGCAGCAGTCCGAGAGCTAAAGCAAGATGGCGCACCGGCACGGTTGGTTGGGCTCCGTGCCCGCTGTAACACTTACCAAATCAATTAATTTCCTACTCTCTGCTATTTATCTGTCAGTCAACTTTTTAACGACAAACAAGCAATGGCTTTATGCCAAGGAGCAAAACATCAATGTGCATGGGGGCCAGAAACAGCGCAAAGAATGCCAGCACGCTTCAAACAATCAATGCCTCCGTTTTTACCTGCTGCTTGCCTGTTTTGCATTGCTCCTCATCCCTATCATGGTTGGATCTCTGGCACTCAGGATCTCGACAACCTCCATCTGAATTACTTTAGATATGGCCACCTTACCATCTACTGTTCAATTATGAAATTTAAATCCGCGGGTACTGCAGGCACAAAAGCAAGTGACTCAAACTGCACTAAAATGGGCAATTCACATGTGACAATATATTTTTCTCTTTTAGTCCTGCTAGCGGGCTTAATCCAGGTCCACATGCCCTTAGCCTTTTGCAAAGCCAAAATGGCGCCTGCACAACACAACACAAAGAATGCGGGCTGGAGCTTGGTGCTGGTAGGCTGATAGGTATGCTCGCTGCTAAACTGACGAGCCATCTTGAGTCAGAGCTTGCCGATCTGACTGCACTAAACTTCAGTGTGGAGATGGTCGATAGGCGTCCAAGCACTGCCGCCGGTGAGCTGATAGATCATCTGCTGCTAAAAAACAGGCCGGGCCGACAACAGCAAATGTCAGCGAGGTTACAGCTGCAGTTGCTGACGGAGCAACAGATCATCCCCGAAATCCACGAGAAGGACCGAAGCTTGCAGAGCAGACACTGTCGGTCGTCGGCATGATCCAGGTAGCCGGTGTGTTGACTGGATTGCCTGCAGGCGACCGGAATGAACTTCCCCAAGACAACTGGGACCAGTTTGCTGATTTGTTTACATCGCATCTTAGTGTGGAGGGAACAGCGGAGGCCGGGCTGGTGCGTAAACCAACCTCCAGCACTTACCGAAAGCTACAAAGAAATCCACTACAACGTAAGAACAGCCCAAGCATACGCACTGACTAAACAAAGACAGAACCTATTTTTTCAAACTGCCAAAGTAGTTTGGGATCCAACTGTAAAACCCAAAGGCATTTTTGGGGTCACTTAAACATTAGAAGTCTCGCTCCCAAATGTGATGAGATCAGAACTCTCCTAACCGGCTCCAATCTCGACTTTCTGTGTTTTAGTGAAACATGGTTGCAGGATAATATTTTAACCAGTATGATTGACGTCCCTGGATATAAATGTTTTAGAAACGATAGAGCTGTGGGTAGAGGAGGGGGCGTGGCGATATATATCAAAGATGTGTTTAAAACTAAAGAGGTTTCACTATGTGATCTATCAATTGAATGTCTATGTATAAATGTTTCACTGTCCCCACGTATGGAGTTCAATATTGTTGTAGTGTATAACCCCCCTTCAGGTTGTGCTGTTACGTTCTATGATAATCTAGAAGAGTTGTTTAAAAGCTTCAAACGCAATTGTGAGGTGCTAGTCTTTGGAGACTTTAATATAAATTGGCTGGACAAACACTGTAGAAAAAACTTAAAGATCTCACATCAAAATTAGATTTCCATCAGATGATTGACAGGTCCACATGTCTATCCAGGAATACTCAAACACTAACAGATGTATTATTTGTAAATAAACCTGATCGTGTCACAAAAACATATAATTTAGTTAGTGGCTTGTCTGATCATAATATGATACTAATAGCAAGAAAACTTACGAAGAAACGTCTAGCTGGGTATTTCACCAACAATCACAAAGCAGTAAAACTTTTCAAACTGAGTTTGAGAATGAATTAATAACAGTCAGCTGGGATGAGGTTCTACAACATGGCCAAGTAAAAGAATGCTGTAATAAATTGATATCCATTATCGGTCGCATTGTTGACAAGTACATTAAACAACGTAAAAAGCCACAGAAAAAAATACAGCTCCCGTGGGTAAGTGACACTGTACGTCAGTCAATGAAGCGAAGAGATTATTCACTTAAGACTTTCCTCAAAACTCAAAAAGACACTGACTTGAAATGATTCAAAGGGCTGAGGGATCAGGTTATTAAGGAACTGCGTATTTCAAAGGCACATTATTACATTAGGGTTCTATCAGAGGCAAAAGGGAATGGTAATATAATCTGGAAACAACTCAATACTCTAATAAAACCAAAGGTCAGTGTCTCCTACAAACATGAACTCAGAGCTGGGGAAGACATCATCTGAGATCCTGTACAAGTTGCTAACAAATGTAATGATTTCTTCATTCAATCTGTTAAAGATCTTGCCATGAACTTCCCACTTACGAATGCTAATAGGAATGTTGAAACTTCTGATGAAGATGTCAACTCATTTGCTATCAGGGAAGTTAACCAATCCGTGGTCCTGAAAGCTATTAATGACTTAAACACCACTTTCTCTAAGGATATATATAACTTAGATACTGTATTCCTAAATAAATACAGTAGCATTGTGGTTCCGCCCCTTACACATCTTATTAATGTTTCCATCAAGACTGGTCAATTCTCAGATGGATGGAAAAACGCCTTGGTAATGCCTATTTTAAAATCTGGGGATGCTAAAGAGATTAGCAACTACAGACCATTAAGTCTTCTTCCAGTCCTGTCTAAACTGTTGGAGAAGGTTGTCTCAGAAGAACTGCTACATTACTTGGAGACAAACCATTATTTGCACCCTCTACAGTTCGGTTTCAGACACAACCATTCCACAGAGTCAGCGACTTGTCTACTATTAGAAAACATTAAACAGTCACTTGATAAAGGAAATGTACTGGGGGCAGTGTTCCTGGATTTAAAAAAGGCACTTGACACCGTAAATCACAACATCTTAATTTCAAAACTGTCAATATACATTTCTCTAAACTCTCACTGGCATGGTTTGATTCTCATTTAAAGGGTCGTGAACAGTGTGTTGTGATCAACAACATCAAGTCGGTTTTTAACAAAATTGTAACTGGAATCCCCCAAGGAACTATCTTGGGTGATTCCAGTTACATTTTTTCACATCTGTCCTATGGTTTGGCAGCTTGGTCCCAGGCCAACCAGTCTGTAATTAAATCCATAGAGAGTCTTTACAATCGGGCCTTGAAAATCTTGGACAAAAAGCAAATAAGGTATCATCATTGCCGCATTTTAAGGAAATACAAGATTTTAAGCTTTGCTAATTTTACTGACTTTCATTATGTAAAGCTGGTGTTTACATGTGTAAATGGACTTGCTTCTCAGTCTCTCTGCAAATACATCCAGAGATTACAGAGCTGCGGCAGATCCACCAGAGCAGCTTCTAGTGGCAACTAGATCTGGAACATCTGTGAAAGGAACAAAGTCCTGGAACTTGCTACCTGATCACTTGAAATCTGCTGCTAACTTCACCACTTTTAAGAGAGCTACCACATCCTGGTTAATCCAACAACAAACATGTACCCATGTCTAGTTTTAATGTTTTTAATGTATGCATTATTGTATCTTGCTGTATTCTGTTCAACTCTATTTTACCTCACTGTTGTAATTTCCTAGTTCCATAAAAGCCCTTCTAGGGACGAGTGTTGCAAACTAGCATTCGCTATAAACACTATGATACTTGCATCGGATAGCTGTTTTCAGTCTGTCAATGTATATTGTATCTGTCCCTACCAAATAAACGATAAATAAATAAAATAAGCTAGGCTAATGGTCTCTGAATGTGTGGGGCCCTGGGGACCACAGAGGGTGTCTTTAAACTATGCAGTGGGCCTTCTCCCTCTCAAACAGCTTTTTGATTTAGAACCGCAGAGCTTACCGTTCACACAGATCGGTCTGACTCCATACAGATCAACAGTGACTGTATACGGGTCTTATAGGATGGCACTACCAGAGGGGCTCAGGGGTCAAAGGTGAAAGATCATCAGATGGCCCATTCCAGATTCTGCATCAGTGTCCTCACTGTCGCTGCAAGTCAGGCTGGATCCAGCGGTGGACTAAAGAGAGGAGACAGAGCAAACACGTTCAGCTCCATGCAGTCTCTTTGAGTTCTCTCTTCTCTCTTCTGCTCAGCTCAGATAAACATCACCATAGGCTAGAAAAGATGGAATTATAAACTAAAACACAGTGTCTCTGTACCTGACATGAATTATAAGTCAAGAATGTGTGTGTGTGTGTGTGTGTGTGTGTGTGTGTGTGTGTGTGTGTGTGTGTGTGTGTGTGTGTGTGTGTGTGTGTGTGTGTGTGTGTGTGTGTGTGTGTGTGTGTGTGTGTGTGTGTGTGTGTGTGTGTGTGTGTGCTGTTAGATCTGTTGATGTAACTTCCTGTCTCCTGAAGGAAATAGTCTTGTTGTTCTTTGAGAACCCATCAACCGGAGGGCAAACCGGAGGGCTATCACAACCTGACCCACTGCAGGAGTGTGTGTGTATCTCTCTTATTGGAGATCTGATATTAAACCTGACACATTCAACTCTTGAATGAAGCAGCTCTTTATGATTTCTTTCCAATCAGCGCTATATCTGTACAGGCTGGCAGCTCCATGCTCTCTGTCTCGCTGACCATCTTCATGCATATGCAATATCTTATTGTTGTTTTTATCATCCTTGCATTTAGCAGCCTCCTTCTATCCAGGTTTTCATGCATGAGTTTTGATTAGATAGCAACTCTGTCCTATTTAGCGTCTGTCCTTTCAGGACCAAGGACAGCTACCACTTTACTCGTCTGCCTCACAGAACATGATCTGTTATTGGACCAAGTGTTTGAACAAGTGTGCATGCCTACAGTTCACATGTTCGGAGGATAAAGGAAGTAAATGAATGACTGTCTGTTGGAGTTACGCTTTTAGTTACACAACAAAAGAAAGACCAAAGTCCCTGTCACTCTTCACATGTCTGGAAACAGTGTATCCAATCTGCAACCTTTTAACCTTTCCTTTTCCAACATGAAACTGTGTTCCTCTGTGCACAGGTCCCAAATAAATGGTATTAAAATGACCTGCTCTCTCTCTCTCTCTCTCTCTCTCTCTCTCTCTCTCTCTCTCTCTCTCTCTCTCTCTCTCTCTCTCTCCTCTCTCTCTCTCTCAGAGCCAGGGGTGAGCAGGAACCTCCAGTTCCTCCAGCGTCCGTCCAGAGTCACCGCTCTGCTGGGAACCGACGCCGTGCTGGAATGTTCCGCTTCTGGATACCCGACTCCAAGCATCCAGTGGAGGAGAGGAGAGGAGATGATCCAGAGCTGGTCAGTCCACCTGTCTGTCTGTTATGATTAATTATGCATCATTTATTGTGTCTATAACTGCCGGTAAACGTGTGTTTTAATCTACTTTATAAACTGCTGCTGGATATTTAAACCTATAGTTATATGTAATGAATAATAAAGAGTTTCCTTTTTTTTGCATTAGCTAATTATCTGAATCTGTAAAATAATTAAAGCTGTCAGATAAATGTAGTGGAGTAAAAAGCACAATATTGACTTCTAACTTGTAGTTAGGCATAAAGTAGCATAAAATGTATGTATTCAAGAAAAATACAACTACCTCAAATGTGTATTTAACTTCAGAACTTGAGTAAATGTACTTTGTTGATTCCCACCTCTGTTTGTATGTTTGTGACATTTAAAGGATTACAGCTAGGTAGAGATGGAGTAGTTTTTGTTTACTGAGGGACGGGCTGAAGATCGTTGGTTTTGTTTTTTTCACAGGATTGCTTGACAGAAATGTCTGTAACCTTCTTTAACAATGGTGAATAGTCTGTAAAAAATGTCGTAACAGGAAGAACCTCCCTCTCTTCCTCTGTAGGAATAAGAAGTACTCTCTGCTGGTGGGCAGTAATCTGATCATCCGGAGCGTCACTGACGATGATTCGGGCTCCTACAGCTGCACCGCCGCCAACAACAACCACAACATCACCGCACTCACCGAGCTGAGTGTGCTAGGTGAGCCAACACACATTACGGGCATGTTTGCTGTTATTCTGATAAAGAGAGGTGACAGGAAAAGAAGAAAAAAACTGAAGGGACATTTTACAACAAAGGTCCTCAGCAAACACACACACACACACACACACACACACACACACACACACACACACACACACACACACACACACACACACACACACACACACACACACACACACACACACACACACACACACACACACACACACACACACACAAACTTTGAATTTTCTAGTATTCCTTTATTCATCCTACTTCTTCAGTCTGAAATGAATCTGATGGAGCTGGTAGTACTTTAAAATGTAAAAAACAATAACTCATGACACAAAAGATCAATACATGATAAACTTAGCAACCAAAGCGCGGCGAAATAAGATGACCCAAATGGTTTGCATTTATAAAGGACCTGTGTCTTCTTTCAAGGTACAGTCCCTACCTTCAGAGCTGTGTGTGGAAAATAAAACAATGAAGCTGTGTAATTTCTCTTATGGAGGAAGTAAAACAAATCCTGACCATTAAACATTAAAAACGAACGGGAAAAAACAAATAAATAGAATGACAAAGAAATGTGTGCACCCAGTGCTGACAGAAGCCCTCCTGTGTGCACACACTCACATCCAGAAACACATCCAGAAACAAATGCAGTCATGAAATATAAATCTGCAGCCATCTGTTTGCTTCAGGAGGGTTTCATTAATACATTATGTTGTACTGACTGCTCCCCAGCTGCTGGTGGATTCTCACTGATGCTGCTCAGGTGTGTCGAGCACAGAGGGCATTACGATCAGCAGCAAACCTTCTGTGGAGCCAATGTTGACTTATGTTGTCCTCTAGGCAAGGAAAAATGAGATACATGTCAAATGACAACAACCACCTTTACTTCAGGGTGTTTTCTGTCAATCAAAATGAAAACAATGCATATATCACAAAGGGCCATGACAATAGGACTTCTTCTGTTCTTGTGGCTTAACCTGCCCCATCTAAGGGGGAAATTGATCTGAGTCAAGGGACACATTGAACCATCTGGGGTAAACTGACCAACTGACTGAATTGTTTGCTACAAGAATGTTGTGTCTGTAATTCAAAGCCAGCTCACAGATTTCTCTGGAGTAAGGCCATGGAACTGGTCAGCAGTTTTTCATCTGGTCTGAAGCTCCTTCTCTCTCCTGAGTGAAGACCCTCTCTACCTCTACCTTAGCTGTTCAACTGTACTGTTTCCACTTCCTGTCCTCCTTCTTGTTTATGTCTCTACGCAGGGTTGACCTGTCGGTATCTCTGTCTTCAACCACTGCTCTGATGTAAAACTACACTGAAATACCATTTTATACTACAGAGACTTAACTTAACCTCAGTGCCTCATGGGGGGTGACATTGAACCACTGGCACAGATTACCCTCCCCCGCATGTGGCTCACTTTGCCCCACAGCCCCTTTTTGGATAAAAACTGCTGGCTTAGTCCTTCATGCTAATCTTGAGCTAAGTGATTCACATGGTTTACACCTTGCTGAACAACCAACATGTATGATACATGTTTTCAGAGCTGGAGACATTTGCTTGGACAGAACAGTAATTATACCTGACATGTTGGAAATGTACTTTGACGAGCAGAACATGGTTTATTGTGGAAAAAACACATTTACCACTTCACCATGTGCTTCCATCACAGCCAAACAGAAATGATGGCTGCTTCCTGAATTTATGGTCACATGATAACAAACGTGCACAGTTCCCTAGATAAAGGAGGTGGGTCAACTTACCCACCGGCTCATCTTACCCCCCTCTCCCCTAGTAACTTCCTGTCAGGTGTATCCAGATGTTGTCATGTGATCGTGGAAGACGGCATTCTGTTAGATATTGAGCGGGTTGACTCCATGTAAGGCAGCCCTGCTGTCAGTGTTGAGTGTGTGTGAAGGTGTAAATGTTGTCATGTGGTGTAGAGGCGCTTTGGCTGGGTGGATCACTATCAAGTCCAATCTCCATTCCTCAAATGTATTTACTGTGAATGGTTGTTGGTGACTAATGGATGAAAGGGATTTGTAGGGATACATTTTGAGTGAACATGAGTGAGGGTCTTTAAAAAATTGATAAATAAACTTAAATCTGAAAACTATCTGTGGTAAGACATATAGTCGTATCTCAAGCTATTTATTATCCAGTTTGCAAAGCTAAATAAATGGTTCTCTGGGGGCTGCGTAGATGCTGCTCAGACTGGAATGCAGGACTTGGCTGAATACAGGGCTGATCAGCAGACAGCGGCTACATCAGATTGTGAGATTTTTTTCTATACAGAAGACAGTCGTTTTTTTATGCAAGCAGAAAGTTGAAATCAACCAGAAGCAGCTGTTGTTTGTTCGACTCTCAGGAGAAAATGTGCAAATTAACCTCGGGGTGTTTTCTGCTTCCTTCCAGCTGGGCCCTGCTGCTCATCACTGTCCTTACATGTCTTTGTCTAAGCGTCCCTTCTTGTGTGTCCCTGTGTTCACATCACATTCATATTCAGTTTACACTCTGCCGCCTGCAAACATCACATAATGTTTACAATAAACAGGAAGAGTGTGTTCATACTGTCAGCTCTGAAATATTAAAACGCTGTATTCTGACACGCAGAACCAATACCACGGAAATTTGTAGCTGCTCTTATACATTGTTTTGGAATCCTTATACATACCCTGTTTCACATCTTTCTGAGGACAGTATTATCATGTCATCACACTGAAAAACTGAAAAGTTGACTTTAATTAAATGTATTATGTCAACAGATGTCACAACAGAAAAGAAAATACATCAATGTCTAGATTTAAAACTGAATGTGATGTGATCAGGGTGACCTTTCTGAGAAACTTTAACACGACGAGGCTGATACACTTCATATATTCAATCTGTTCACCGATCATTTCTTCACATTAAATGGTCTTTGATTATACATTTTTGAGCTGTAGCCGATTTAAACTGAGGTGTATTCTTATCATCACAGCCTGCAGCTGTCTGAATGCACTCTGGATTTATTTATTCATCCCTCCACCTGTCAGCCTCCCTCTCATCATACACTAATGTATTTTAAAAAGTGGACACTTTATTTCTCAATACACTTACACATTTTTCTGTGTATGTATGGACTTTTGTGCAACGACAACAAACTTCCAGGAATGGTTAAGTTTGAGTCTGGCATGTTAAACTGACATATTCATTGAGTGAGCCCTCAGTGTCTCAGAGGGCCGCTATCACTGCTGGGAATGTTCTAGCTTTATTTAAAACATTACTGTAGAAAGGTTGGTGTTTTATAATAATACTGATTCTATTATTTTATAACTAAATATGTTGTAATACAAACATCGCTTTGGCAGCAACAAAACGTTATCATTTGGGGAGCCATGTGTTTCACATTTTGAAATTTGAACTTCAGTTTTTCTGCACATTACTTCGAAGATTTTTTTGAATAAAATCCCTTGATTGTCTTCAAAATATTATATGTTGTATTTAACATTTACTAAGGCGAAAAGTCTATTAAGGAAAACTAAAGAAGTCATTTGCTTCAGTAATCAAGCACTACAGATTTTCTAGTCCCTGTGCAGGATTAACATAGACATAAGAAGAAATATGTTTTGCTTGTATGCCCCATTACACTCAGTTTTGTTTAAATGGAAGCAGTTAAATGCTGATGAATATCCACAGCGTGGTGATGTATGGAGATATCTGAGTTCAGACTCCACAGGGCAGTGGCCATGATTAGATGATTAGGATAACGAATGTGTGTGTTCTTTCACATAATAACGAGTGCAGCCCGGCTCATTAGCTGGTTCCTGTTAGGAGTTTAATGAAAGCAACAAGAAACAGAGCAGTTATCAGTCATATCAGGGGTGCTGCTGTCAGGGCTGCTGGGAGAGCTGGATCCTTACAAACAGGAAACACATCACACAGGGTGGACCGGAGACCCAGGGCCAGAACAACGCTATCAGCACGTGACCAACTGCTCAATTACAGTGTTAGGGTGTTACAGTTTTAGGTTGTTACAATGCTATTAGGGTGTAACCGTCTTGTTAGGTTGTAACAGTGTTTCTAGGGTGTAACAGTGTTGTTAGGGTGTAATAGTGTTAGGGTGTTACAGTGTTGTTAGGGTGTAACAGTGTTTCTAGGGTGTAACAGTGTTGTTAGGGTGTAACAGTGTTTCTAGGGTGTAACAGTGTTGTTAGGGTGTAACAGTGTTGTTAGGGTGTAACAGTGTTGTTAGGGTGTTACAGTGATGTTAGGGTGTAACAGTGTTGTTAGGGTGTTACTGTGTTGTTAAGGTGTAATACTGTTAGGGTGTTACTGTGTTATTAGGGTGTTACTGTGTTGTTAGGGTGTTACTGTGTTGTTAGGGTGTAACAGTGTTGTTAGGGTGTTACTGTGTTGTTTGGGTGTTGCAGTGTTGTTAGGGTGTCACAGTGTTGTTAGGGTGTAACAGTGTTAGGGTGTCACAGTGTTGTTAGGGTGTCACAGTGTTGTTAGGGTGTCACAGTGTTGTTAGGGTGTCACAGTGTTAGGGTGTCACAGTGTTGTTAGGGTGTAACAGTGTTGTTAGGGTGTCACAGTGTTGTTAGGGTGTAACAGTGTTAGGGTGTAACAGTGTTGTTAGGGTGTAACAGTGTTGTTAGGGTGTTACAGTGTTGTTAGGGTGTCACAGTGTTGTTAGGGTGTCACAGTGTTGGTAGGATGTCACAGTGTTGTTAGGGTGTAACAGTGTTAGGGTGTCACAGTGTTGTTAGGGTGTCACAGTGTTGTTAGGGTGTAACAGTGTTAGGGTGTCACAGTGTTGTTAGGGTGTCACAGTGTTGTTAGAGTGTAACAGTGTTGTTAGGGGGTCACAGTGTTGTTAGGGTGTCATAGTGTTGTTAGGGTGTCACAGTGTTGTTAGGGTGTCACAGTGTTGTTAGGGTGTAACAGTGTTGTTAGGGTGTCACAGTGTTGTTAGGGTGTAACAGTGTTAGGGTGTCACAGTGTTGTTAGGGTGTAACAGTGTTGTTAGGGTGTAACAGTGTTGTTAGGGTGTCACAGTGTTGTTAGGGTGTAACAGTGTTAGGGTTTCACAGTGTTGTTAGGGCGTCACAGTGTTGTTAGGGTGTCACAGTGTTGTTAGGGTGTAACAGTGTTGTTAGGGTGTAACAATGTTAGGGTGTCACAGTGTTGTTAGGGCGTCACAGTGTTGTTAGGGTGTCACAGTGTTGTTAGGGTGTCACAGTGTTGTTAGGGTGTAACAGTGTTGTTAGGGTGTAACAGTGTTAGGGTGTCACAGTGTTGTTAGGGTGTAACAGTATTGTTAGGGCGTCACAGTGTTGTTGGTGTGTAACAGGGTTCTTATAAGGTAGGGTGGGACATTTTCAATTCATGTTGTATTTTTAATATTCTTTGATATCCGTTATTTCATTTAGCTATACAAACTTACTTATGTCGACAATAATTCACTTGTGTGGCTTTTTCTAGACTTTCCGAATGTTACCATGTTACACTGTAATACCAAGTAAAATGCCATTTCATGGTGGTTGTGAAACAATGCCAGAGAAGTCTGTAGTTTTTCTTGGATTTTTTTTAAAATTAATTATTTTTATACATTTTTCTTTATCCTCATGAAACATTTTATTGTAACAAATGTTTGGAATTTTTCATTTCTATCACTAGCCCTATTTTCCGTGTCCAGCAGTGTTTCATGGTATGTTCTTGTTGTGGAAAGTTTTAACCAGTGCAGATGGAAACACCCTGACCGAGAGACTCACTCTGTGGTGCTGCCACTGATGACCTGAAGATCTTACATGCTTGTATTTAAAGTAAGACTGCTTTGGTGTTAATGGAAACATTGCTAATGCAGAAACAATTTCATAGCTGTCGATCAGACACACACGGTTAAAAATGCTGAACACACACACACACACACACACACACACACATACACACACACACACACACACACACACACACACACACACACACACACACACACACACACATACACAAACATGCACACACACACACACACACACACACACACACACACACACACACACACACACACACACACACACACACACACACACACACACACACACACACACACACACACACACACACACAAACATGCACACACACACACACACACTCACACACACACACACACACACACACACACACACACACACACACACACACACACACACACACACACACACACAGTTCACAGCAGTAAAACACAGATTGGTTTAGTCTTTGTTGATCTTCGGTGATTGTCTCACTTCACTTTGGATCATTAAGGCCTAGGAAGAAGACGACACACACACACACACACACACACACACACACACACACACACACACACACACACACACACACACACACACACACACACACACTCCTGATTGTAGCCTGCAGGGTTCCTCTCCTGATTAATTACAGGCTCTGTGAATTACTGTTGGTGTTTTAGAAAACATTTAACAAGCTGCCAAACCCCCCTGCTGAGCTGCCAGCCGGCCCGCTGCTGCTCACCCAGACACACTGAGCTGCAGACTGAAAGACATGAAAGAAAGGAGGCGGGGGGGGGTCACAGAGCTCCTGTAGAGCGAGTCAACTCTTCACTAATACAGAGGGTGGTTTTAGGTCTGTCAATATGTCCACCATTCAAGCCAAGTCAGAATGAATGAATCACTTAAACTGTTCATCCCTCTGACTCTGTTTATTGATTATTTCTCTGTGGAAGCTGGTTTTATCACAAATATTCACTTTAATTTAAGTCGAAGTATCATGGGGAGTTGGAAGTAACAGAGGGATCAATATCACTTTAATCTATAAGTAAGTAGCAACACATTGTTATTTAAAAGCTGGATATAGAACATGGACTAAAAGCTAGAGCTGTGGTAATGCCGTCATGCTCAAGCCGCATGTAGACCAAAACTCAAAGCGGACTAGCTGACTTTTTTATATAACGAAATTTATATATATAACTTCACACATCCAAGCCAAACAATGTTTTTTTAACCACCCTAACCTAAGTTGTATTGCATTTTTGTTTTGATTTAAAGGTCTCCTATTATGCTATTTTTTAACAATATATTGTAGGGCCATATCTATACAAAACATGTCTGTGAAGTGTTTTGCTCAAAATACCAAACAGATCCCCATTGTAGCATGCCTCAACCCCCTCTATTTCAGCCCTGTTCCTGAAGTGCTGATTCTGTGACTGTAGCTTTAAATGAACTAGCTGCTGCTGGCCACGCCCCTTTGGAGCTGCTGCTGGCCACGCCCCTTTGGAGCTGCTGCTGGCCACGCCCCTTTGGAGCGTCATGATCTCTCCTCTGAAGAGAGTTTCCTATCTGGAGAAACTCAGCTAAACGCTGCCGTGATTAAACGCCACATTATGTTCCAAACCACATCCAGCATTATCTCTGAAACACTTCTCAGTGTTTACCACTAGAACAGAGACATTATATGTATTATATATACAACTCTAAGTCCCTCCTGCAGACATCCTGATGAACACACAGACAAACAGCTGGGAGGGGATTCAGCTTGCGACTTGGGGTTGGGACGTGTCACGTGGGCGGGACATTGCCAGGAGTTCAATGTAAAGCCAGCCCACATTTCGGTTAAGACGTCATAACCAAGCAAATCTGGATCAGCTCGTTTGTACCTCCGTTTTTAGAGATGTGGGCAAGGAGGAAAAGAGAGAGGGTTGTATTTTCTGACACTAATAGGGGACCTTTAACATTAACCTTTATTGATCCCCGAGGAGGAAATTCAGTCTTCCACTCTGTTTTTATACACACACATGTATGTTTTTAGTTGTAAAGTTACAGACAAATACTTAAAATTATATGAGTGCACACACACACGTATTGAGAGGATCCAGAGCAAAGAGGCAGCCAGTCTAGCCGGCGCCAGGGAGCAGTTGTGGGTTTGGCACCTTGCTCAAAGGCACATCAGCAGTGGCCCAAGAGGTGAACTGGCACCTCTCCAGTCCCAGTCCACACTCTGTATTAATTTGGTCCGATCGGTACGGGAACCGGCGGGTTGGTATTCTGTGCTGTCCCACATGGGTCATTTAAACAGGTGTAAAGATAAAAAATGAAGCTAATAGATGTTCCTAAGCTGAGCCCTTTCTTTCATTCTATCACCGTTTCTTCCTTTGTTTCACTTTCCTCTTTTCGCATTCCTGCACTCGTCTTTTATCGGAGTAATCAGCATGTGAGGGAACTTGTCGTTGGCAAACTGACTCAAAGCTGGATCTGTCTGATATCACTTTGGTCTGATTCAACATATTCCTATCATGTCGTTCCGTGTCTCTGTAGTGTTGAACAAACAGGTGACATGAGACAGATGAGAGGCATAGGTGAAGCTGAACTGGATTTGTGCGGGATTGAATCAAATCAAAGTATACATTGTTGTAATGAGACACAAAAAAGCAACTTATTTTCATTTTTTGTAATTTCACACACCTCTTTCCCCCTGATGTTTTTCTTCTCTCACTATCCTCTAGCTACAGAATAAAGGCACACGTTCACAATTAGAAGAATAACACCTTTGCAATCTTCCCTAAAGACAAATCAACACAGTGTTACCACCAACCCAGTGTGGTGGAAATTGTTGATATTAACTAGACAAAGAGTGGTCCTTCGGATTCTTTAATCATCTGTTGCAAGAAAGACACACGGCACCTTGTGACCGGTCATCCACATCGATCTACTATGACTTCACATGTAAGATTTACACATTTTTTATTATTTATATGTTATATATAATATCAAAGCATTGAAGTCTCTGATAATCATCATTTCCATTACACCAGTTTCGAGATAGTGAGTTCTAGAGTGAAGGAACGTTGAACATTAACTTCCCATGACTTCACGTTACTCTGCTGAACATCTTAAATCATATCAAACTTTATTCACATACACAAAAGTCACTCAAGGTACTTCACAAACAAAACACAATTTACAAAAAGATGTCTATGTGTCCTCTCATCCTCTCAGTCCCTGAATATGTATTTCTTCATGTCTCAGCACCTTCCTCACTTCCTAAGCCTCCCTCCATGAGTGGTCCAGATGTTCCTATTGCAGCCTCACATATGTTCAGACTGGTAATCTGTGTCAGTCGGCTGCTCATTTCTCTCTGCTGACCCCGGGTCTGTAATGTGCTTTCTTCCCCAGCAGGCACATTTAATCAACTTGACCTGTCCTTTGTCTCTTAAGCTTAGTAATCCAGGATTTGAACTCAATCAAGTGCTGCAGGCCTGAAAGGACTTAACATGACTTTTCATCCTGACCGGGCCCTGACAGGATGACCCGCTTTGTTTACTACCCATAATGCTCTGCTTCAGTTTAAAGTCATCACCAGTCAAAACGAGTGACCTTGTTAGGACACATCTTCGTCAGCTTGTCTTCAAAAAAACACAGAAGTGATGAAAGTGAGGAGTGTGAGGTGATCAGCTCCACACATCTGTTCCTCTCCACCAGCTGCTGCCCCCCCACCGCGCTGCTGCACACTGCTGGGCTATCTGGGAGGTATCTTAGGGGATCCCTGTTCCTTTTGGTCGGTCATATCACCCTCCATTTCAATTTACTGTGCCATCCCTAATCCTGCCATCTGTGTGTTCTTTTGTCTGGGAGTGGATATTATGTAAAATAGCCAGTGTTTGGAGGTGATTTTAGAACTGAAGGTTGTTCTACAGTTTGAACACAATCTGTTCTTCTACAACTCATTTCACAGTGCAGTGGTTCCTGGCTCCTTCCCTTCTCTCCTTCCATTCTCCTCTTCTTCAGGCCTCATCATCTGGCGGCAGCTTGTATCTACACTCAGCAGCTTGTGTGACCTTTGACCCTGCACTGCTCTCTCTCAGTCTGTGTTGGTGTCCTCCTCTCGATCATGTTCCAGTTTAGCAGCGTTCTCCTTCAGGAGCTCCACTTGTTAGTCCTGACAGACGGGTGGAGATGTCCTCCATGTCTCAGCAGGGGGGGCGGGGGTTAGAGACATATTTAGAAACGATAACGAGTTGCCTAGGTGATCTTTCTTTGGTTGTCAGATTAAATCCTGTAACTTTTCTAAGTATATTTTAGAACACACCAATTACCGTTCTTCCTGTATGTCAGGATCAGATTTAGAATCGAGTTTATTTCCAGGTACATTTACACCTACAAGGAATTTGAGTTGGTGTCTGGTGGTGCAAACATAAACAGGTCTAAATTATAGCAATAATAAAAAGTATTTACACCAATTTTAAATGTAAATATACAAAAGAACATAAAGAACTAAAACACTTCGGACAATCAATATATGAGAATATATGACATTGTATTATATGTTAGTAGAGAAACCATACACTGCTCAGCAAGGAAGGTTCTTATCACGTGAGCCATTTGATGTTTAAGCTTTGTTGGCTTCACTATCCAAACCAGAAAATTACAAAGTGAACTCTAAAATCAAATAACTAATAATATGAAAGGAAAGGTTGACCTAAACGTAAATAACATAAATAAACCATTGGCCCTCTCATACTGGCTGGCAAGCACACACTGGAATCAAAGAAAACAGCCCCCAGTTGGAGGTAAAACATGCAGGGAAATGTAGTGTAAAGATAAGATAAGTACTTTATTGATCCCAGTTTGGGAAATGTTTGCGTTGCAGCAGCATAAAAAGACAAGGTGCTGTATACAGTCAAATTAAAAGCCTTGAAATAAACAATTCAAAATGTAAACACCTCAATAGAAATACAATACCATTAAAAAGCAGAAAATATACATGTCAGAATAAAAATGTACACAAAATATAAAGCAGGATATTATATAAACTTAAGTGTGTAAGGAATGGAATATTGAATTGAATATAAATGTAAAATGTACAGTGTGAGTTTAAGTCCAGTTATCCAGTGAAATAACAGTTTAAGTGACTTTACTGTGGCCAATCATAAATAAGGGTCTAATCTTTCACAACAGCAGAGCCATTGTCCCAGGGAAGGGGTTTACAGGCTCCCCGGAGGAGCTGCCAACCTTCACTGTGGTCATCTGACCACTGCAGAGTTGATCAGGTCCCTGGTGGCCAGCTGAACAGATCAGTAACTGCATCACACACACACACACACACACACACACACACACACACACACACACACACACACACACACACACACACACACACACACACACACACACACACACACACACACACACACACACACACACACACACACACACACATACACAGCCTGCCACTCGTCTCAGCTTCAACACACTTTGGAGTTCGCATTAATATGATTTTCCAACTGCATTTACACTTCAGACGTTTCTCATCTTTCTCAATCACTCTCATCCGAGCTCCCCTCTGCCCAACAGCCAATCACATTACAGGAAAGTGACAAGATGACCAACCAATTACAAGTATTAAAATAAACAGGTAGTCATGGTGAAGCAAACAACAGCAAACAAACAAAGGCCACATCGAAGGCAATACAAATAAAATGAAATAAAAGCCTGCATGTGTCAAATGTCTTCAGGTGAGGGCCCGGTTCCCTCTGACGTGGAGATTAAATAAAGCCCACTCCTCGACAGGTCCCAGGGATAGACGTTGTGTGCTCTGACCTTAAGGGCTGCTGTGATCACTCTTTCAGCTCAGGTCGTCATCCAATATATATTCTTTTTAATTCTGTTCAGGATATGAGCGTCAGAGGAGCAGGAACAATAAGAGAGATTGCTCAAATCCATGCTGCATTTGTTTTCAATAAATAATACGAGGAGATTTGTTTTTCAGTTTGGCCCTCAGCACTGCTGTGTCCTGCTGCAGTGTTCTTGAGCAAGGCACTTGGATTAAACTAACTAGCTAAATGGATTAAAACATTTGCAAGTTAAACTCAGCAAGGGTTACTAATCACTATTAATACCATATCATCGCTGAAAGGGATTTTTTTGAATCCCATTATTACACAGTTTAGTACAATATTTGATTGTGATTGGTCAATTTGGTCATTTAGAGGTTGTTAATTATCGATAACACACTGCTGCTAAGCAAAAATAATTACAGTTGCTAAGGAGGATCAAGAGAGAGAAGGAAAAAGGTAAAGAGAAATTGGGTAGATATCACTTCTCTTAACTTGCATCCCTGCGTCCCTCACTTGCGTCTTCTCCTTACGCGTTAGTCCCTCCCACCAGGGATGCACGGAGAGACACAAGGAAATGTATGGCAAGCCGTCCATCCATCCATCTTCTTCTCCCGCTTTTCCGTCAGGGTCACGGAGGTAACAGCTCCTGCAGAGAGCCCTAAACTTCTCTTTCCCTGGCCACATCGACCAGCTCTAACTGGGGGATTCCAAGGCGCTCCCAGGCCAGCGAAGAGATATAATCCCTCCACCTGGTCCTAGGTCTACCCCTCGGTCTCTTCCCAGCTGGACGTGCCTGGAACACCTCCCTAGGGAGGCGCCCAGGTGGCATCCTCACTAGGTGCCCAAACCACCTCAACTGGCTACTTTCAACGCGAAGGAGCAGCGGTTCTACTCCGAGTCCCTCCCGGATGACTGAACTTCTCACCTTATCCCTAAGGGAGATGCCAGCCACCCTGCGGAGAAATCCCATTTCGGCCGCTTGTATCCCGATCTCGTTCTTTCGGTCATGACCCATCCTTCATGACCATAGGTGAGGGTAGGAACGAAGATGGCCCGGTAGACAGAGAGCTTTGCCTTCTGGCTCAGCTCTCTTTTCGTCACAACAGTGCGGTAAAGCAACTGCAGTACCGCTCCCGCTGCTCCGATTCGCCGGCCCATCTCACGCTCCACTCGAGAACAAGACCCCGAGGTACTTGAACTCCTTCACAGGGGTGAGGTCTCATTCCCTACCTGGAGTGGACAGTTTTTCCTGCTGAGAACCATGGCCTCAGTTTTTGCGGTGCTGAAGGTCACAGACCGATGAAGCCATTAGGACCACATCATCTGCAAAAAGCAGTGGTGTAATCCTTAGCCTACCGAACTGCAGACCCCCTCCCCCTCAACTTCGCCTCGAAATCCTTTCCATGAATATCACAAACAGGAATGGTGACAAAGCGCAGCCCTGGCGGAGGCCAACCCTCACTGGAATCCGACGTACTACCGACTACGTCAGGAGTATCCTGGGATAACATATCTCGGAAGGCATCCTTCTTCAGTCGGACGACTTCCCTGACCACCGGTGTCCACCAGGAGGTTCGAGGGTTACCGCGCCTTGAGGCACCTAAGACCTTGAGCCCACAGCTCCCCGCCGCAGCTTCGGCAATAGAGGCTTTGAACACCGCCCACTCTGGTTCAATGTCCCCAGCCTCCACAGGGATGCCTGAAAAGCTCCTCCGGAGGTGTGAGTTGAAGGCCTCCTGGACTTGGGATTCCTCCAGACGTTCCCAGTTCACCCGCATTACGCGTTTGGGCTTATCAGGTCTGTCCAGAGGCTTCCCCCGCCACTCGACCCAACTCACCACCAGATGGTGATCAGTTGACAACTCCGCCCCTCTCTTTACCCGGGTTTCCAAAACATGCGGCCTCAGGTCCGATGATACTATAACAAAATCGATCATGGACCTTCTGTAGCAAGTAGCAGTCCACTTTCCATATTTCAAGCCTGTTTTGGGACTTGAACCGGCGACCCTACGATTCCCAGTCCAAGCCCCTACTGACTGAGCCACTGCTGGACAGCGCACCTGACCCCATCGCTGTTTCCCGTAGGTGGTGGGCCCGCGGGACCTGTAACATGTATGACTGTTGAAGCAATTCACTAGTGAAGAGGATATGATCGTGGCACATTTTAGCAGCAGTGCTCATGAAATGAATAAAGCTGAAACACTGAGCATCTCTTAAAATCAGGTTAACGATAGACCTGTATAAACAACCTCTCCATATTTACCTTAGACTTAATATTTACAGAAGTCACGGCGATCTCTCTGCCTCATAGGCAAGCTGTGATTGGGTTATACCATCTTTCTATCCATCATTGAGGTCCCTCTGTTATCACCGTGCTACACTTATCCAAGCACACTTCAAATTGCACCTTGATAACATGTTTTGAAGAACCTCTATATCTGTCTGCAGTCCTAAGGCAACTTTCTAATGTTAACAGCATCTTCAATGTTCTTACCTAATTGATATACAGTCAGATGACCGTAATTACAAAATACTTGTTTTATATTTTTGTAAATATGAACGTATTTAAAAAACAGGTGTATTTAAGCTCTGATTCTTAAAAACCTATTTTAAAATGTGGGCTGGCTGGCGGTCTAGCTTAGGGCCAATAGGAGACCTCAGCGCATTATGTCCCCTCCTCTCATTAGCATTCAATGCAACTAGTTGACTAGTGTGCATTTGGGATCCACTAGTACTCCTAGTAAACATTTTGAGCCTCACTAGTTAACTAGTAAGGTCAAAAGAGCCATCAACTAGTTAACTAGTGAATCTTTTGCCTTTACTAGTTAACTATTGATTAATTGTGGGTGTTACTAGTTAACTAGTGAGGTCAAAAGAGCCGTCAACTAGTTAACTAGTACATCACATCCTCCACCTTGACCCTCAACACCGGAGCCCCTCAGGGTTGTGTGCTCAGCCCTCTCCTCTACTCCCTATTCACGCACGACTGCGTGGCCACACACAGCTCCAACACCTTCATCAAGTTTGCTGACGACACGACCGTCATCGGCCTGATCACAGACGGCGACGAGATGGCGTACAGAGAGGAGGTCAGAGCCCTGACATCTTGGTGCCAGGACAACAACTTCCATCTCAACGTCAGCAAAACAAAGGAGCTGATTGTGGACTACAGGAAGAGGCAGAGAGAGGCACACACACCCATCACCATCGACGGGAATCCTGTGGAGAGAGTCAGCAGCTTCAGGTTCCTCGGGGTAAATATCAGTGAGGACCTGACATGGACACATCACACCAGGGTCATATCCAAGACGGCTCGACAGCGGCTCTTCTTCCTCCGCAGGCTGCGGAAGTTCAACATGGACTCCAGGATACTCTGCAACTTCTATAGGTGCACCATCGAGAGTATCCTGACTGGCTGCATCACCGCCTGGTATGGCAGTTGCACCACCCTCAACCGTAAGACTCTACAGAGGGTGGTGAAAACGGCTCAGCACATCACCAGGACGGAGCTGCCATCCATGGAGGACCTCTACACCCAGCGGCGTAGGAAGAAGGCCGGGAGGATAATAAAGGACCCCCATCACCCCAGCAACAATCTGTTCTGTCTGCTGCCGTCTGGCAGACGGTACCGCAGCATCCGGACCAAGACCACCAGACTCAGAGACAGTTTTATACCACAGGCTATAAGACTGCTGAACTCCTGAGCTCTGTGAATGTCTACTCACATCTGTTTATAGTACACACATACATATATATATATATATATATTATACACATCTGCCATACATATCTGTTTATAGTACACATATCTATATATTACACATATCTGCCATATACATCTGTTATATTATATGCATCTGTCCATACTTCCTCATTCAACAGTGTAAAGTATTTAAATACTTTCAATATATTCCACATATGTATATATTTCACATCCTTAAATCTTTATTGTTGTTATTGTAAATATTCTTCTCTCTTTTTGCACTATTTTATTTATCTTATTTGCACCATGTATGTTGAGTTGTTGGAGGAGCATGGGACATAAGATTTACACTGCCAACATATACGTTGTATATGCTGTGCATATGACCAATAAAACCTTGAAACCTTGAAACCTTAACTAGTGAAACTTTTGCCTTTTGTAGTTAACTAGTTCGCCAATTTTCTGCTTTTTTTTAAACTAGTTAACATGTCAGAGCTTTTGCAACACAGTAGTTAACTAGTAAGACTTTTCGCGTCACTGGTACAGTCAGAGGGCCACTAGTTAATCAAAAAGCTTACACGTTGGGACTTTAGTACCATAGCCTTCTGAGGCTCAGCTGTTAGCCCTCTCTTCATGATTGATTGGTGCGTTGACTCTTCAGGCACCATGTGCAGTGTGAACAATGAGGGGTGCTCTTTGGTGGCAGTTAATACAGAAGTTGTTAAATAGGCTGATTCTATACACATGAAGAGTTTAACCGAGGCTGTCTGTGTGCATGTTTATGATCTGTGTGTGTGTGTGTGTGTGTGTGTGTGTGTGTGTGTGTGTGTGTGTGTGTGTGTGTGTGTGTGTGAATGTCCTTCACTGGGTGCTATCATGGCACACACAGCAGATGTTCATTGAAATGAATGATGGAGCTGATTTCCATTTGAATGCTGGAAGTTATTATGGTGCAGCTATACAGACTGCATCACTGATACCTTTTGTGTGTGTGTGTGTGTGTGTGTGTGTGTGTGTGTGTGTGTGTGTGTGTGTGTGTGTGTGTGTGTGTGTGTGTGTGTGTGTGTGTGTGTGTGTGTGTGTGTGTGTGTGTGTGTGTGTGCGTGTGTGTGTGCGTGTTTGTGTGTTATTTCCTTTTGTTTTTTTTCAGATTGCATCCTCTTTCAGCATTAAAATGATGTGAGTTATGCATGATAATGCAGGTGATGCGTGCTTTGGACGTAGAGTCAGACGTGCTGTGCCTGGCGGAGGTCAGCTGCTCCTGGGTGTGTCTCATTAACATATGAATGGCTGTTCTCAGCTGTTTCCAGCAGGAAGTAGAATGGCATTCAGGCAGCTTTCCTTGTTGCACCTGTAAGACAACACAAAGAGCTGCCTAGAAACACGTTTTTGTTAACTGTTTGTCTCAGAAGACCAGGATATCTGTGTTTAACTCGCAGCTCTGGAGATAAAAACCTCTGAACAATCAGTGGATCCTCACGGAAGTCCCCAAACAATGCAGAGGCTGCTGGGTAACCACGATGGCTGTCGTCTTCCATAGTGAGGGAGACTGTGGAAGAACCACTCAGCTGTTCCTCTGTCCTCTTTCTAACTTTTGAGAAAACCTTTCAAATACAAAAGGTCATAGACAGTAACTGCTGTCGTACCCATGGCAACAGATGAGAGTTTGCGAAATGGATAAGAGACCATATGGATTCTGAAAAGTTTAGTCTAAACATTGATGTGGCACTTTGAACTGCCTAGTGTTGAAAGGTGCTCTATAAATAAACTGGCCTTGCCTTTTAAATATATCTATACCTTTTTTTTTTTTCACTGGGCTTTACTACGGAAGTAGATTAGGGCCAAAAAGTGATGTGACCTAAAGTAAAAAAAGGAAAAAAAAGTGTTTAGTTCTGACTTTAATCTCAGAATTCAGAATTCTGACCTTAATACAGAAAAAAAAATGAGTATTTCCGAGAAAAAAGCCAGAACTCGGAATACTGAAAAAATGATTATATTATTTTCTTAAACCTCAGAATTCCAACTTTAATCTCAGAACAAAAACAAATAAAAATGACTTATGGTCAGATCCCAATTATTTTTTCAAATAGGGCATTAATCGGCTTCCGTACTTTAGAAATAAATATATTTAGCAAGAGAAAATAATGGAAAAATAAACCAAACCAAAAGAAATGTCTGTTTGTTACATATTTGGATAAACATGGTTAGTCTTCAGTGTGGGCGGGGGGGCACAGCTCAGACTTAGTATTGAGGAGAGAAGGTGTGAGTTGCTGGTATTTAATGTGTTCGGCTCGGGTCTCCTCTGCTGTGTCCTGTCTCAGACTAATTCCTGGACACGTGTAGCAGCCTAGCTGTTTGTGCAGCCGCTCGGAGTCTAAAGGAAATCGTTGGCTCTTAATTAGAGCATTACTGCAGTGATAAAGTTACACAGCAGATAATGACGTATCGATGGGGACACAACTCACCCCTTGACTAACTTCTACCTTATCCCTATTCCTCTCTTGTCTCTCCTTCACCCGTCACTTATTGTCTTTTCTCTATACCCCCTCCATTTACACCTTTTTTCTTCCTTTTTGTTGCTAACTTCCTTTTTCCTCTGATTTTATTGTTTTCTCTCTATGCTCCTCTCATCCTCTCCTGTTATCGTCTCTTACTCCCTCTTTACTGATTTTGTCTATATCACGTTTTCTTTCAACACTTCTGTCTCCTCTTGTTCTCTGCTATTTTATAATGACCCTATATGAGAGTAATATTCTGGTGTTCACATCCTTTTTGTGCCTTGTTCTATATCATAAGTGTTCATTATTCACACAAACGTCTGACAACATGCATAAGTGTGTGTGTTCATTGACAGTAACAGTATGTTGTGTGTGTGTGTGTGTGTGTGTGTGTGTGTGTGTGTGTGTGTGTGTGTGTGTGTGTGTGTGGGTGTGTGTGTGTGTGTGTGTGTGTGTGTAGAGCTCTAACAGTGCTGGCTCTTGCCTCCGGTCTCTCTCTCTCTCCCCCTCACACTGCTTCCTACTGCTGGGAGGGAAGCTCAGTGAAAGAGTGCACCTTGCACCCCCCCAGACTACTTCCTTCCTGTGTGCGATGCAGCAGCCTGGAGACAGCAGTCCCTGAGTGTGCTCACATTTGAACAGAAACAACACTGAATCCTGACCACAGTCCAGACCGTTCCTTTGCCATTTCTAAAGTGAAGATTCAAAAGTGTTTCAAGCCTTGCTGCTCTTCTCCGTGTAATGATCAGTGGTGGGATGTAACTAAGTACATCTAGGGTAGATATCATGTCTCTTATTTGTCATTTCCTCGCTCCTCGGTCCTCAGTCTCACCGGAAGTTGATTTGTGTGCACTATCTTAAGAAGCGTCCCATGGTGCTTATTTTTGCTGGAGGATCGAGGAGCAAGGAGCGATAACCGAGGAACAATTAAGGTATCATATCTGAACAACAAAGTGGAACAAATCTGTTCATTCATTTATTGCAAACCTTTTTCATGATCTCCAATTCATTTTTATTATGAACACATTAAAATGAAAGGAGGCAGATTTAATATCTGTCCTCAGGAACATCTTTTCCATTTCACATTTTTAAGAATGGCTTTTATCTTTTTTTTTTAAATGAGTTCTTATTTCATTAAATATATTTGGGTCTACAACAAATGATACAAATGTGTACTAACAGAGGCGTCAGGTGGGGTGCTGTTAATGTGTGTGAATAAAACAGGGACAGAGCTGGCTGCTCTCAGACAATCCAGCTGTATCCTACGTCATTTTCCGAGGAAAGGACGTCCCATTGCTCTTAAAACTAATTTCCTTGCTTCCTCTCTCTTCGCGTGGTTTCCTTGCGTCTCTCCGTGCATCCGTGGTGGAAGGGACTAACACGCAAGGAAAAGACACAAGTGAGGGATGCAGGGATGCAAGTCAAGTGAAGTGAGATATACCCTTCTTCAAGTACTGTACTTAAGTACAACAAATTAACTGCTTGCATTCTTAACTTGAGTATTTATATATTATGCTATTTTATACTCAAATGTTGTACTTTTTAATCCACTATATTTATTTGTAATTAATAAGGTTATTAATATAAAATATAAGTCAACACACTTTATAATATATTTCTATAAGTCAAGCTGCAGAGAAGTATATAAAATAATTCAAACAAAACCTCACGCCTACAAAGTGCACCACTCAGGTGATGAACACATTAATGCACCAGTCATTTTAGTAAAGTAATTTAAAAATATCTGGGGCTTGAAATGGCCATTGTGCACAAAGGAGTTCATTTACTTTTGGTATCTTAAGTATTTTTTATTAGTAATACCAGTGGTGGGCCGTCAGGGCCAGCAAGGCCTTCTCTGCTGGCCTAAACATCATCAGAATATAAATTAAATTTTGATATATTTTTTCCACAAATACGTATTAAATTATTCCCCATAGTCTATTCTCTTCATTTTATAGCGTTCGTCTTGGCTGTGCTGCTTCCAGCCTCAGAACGAGATTTGGAGGGCTGGCCTTTATGTTAGAGCTTTTATCCAATCATATTTCAGCCATAATGTGTTGCTAGGGTCAAAGAAATCTGCCCTTAGGCCTTCAGAATCAACAGTGCGGGCGGCTGTAGCTTAAAGTGAACGCAAACAAAATTGTGGCGTTAACCAATCAGATTTCGAGGTGGCGACAACGGGCCAGCTAGCAGGCGTACGCTAACGTTAGCACGTGCACATCTTCTGATTGGATACGCACTATTGAGAGCATAGCCGTGGGAAGTAGGGGTGCTGGGGGTGCTGCAGCCCATAAATGAAAGTTCCTGTTTACCCAAAAACAGGACACAATCAATCAGTCTTTCAATATTTCCCTATTTTTGTTCACCCTTTCGTTGTGGAGCTCCGTTTCCCTGCGCACTTGTTCGTTGAGCTGTAGATCCCATAGACTGTATATATAGATGGACAGAGTGGCTCCATTCAGCTGTGTTCTATAGAATTGAAGCAACCGAGGCGACGCCATCTTTGAAAATTTGGAGCCAGTTCGAAGTACGCTTGCGCAGTAGAATCTGAAGCATGCGCAGTGAAGAGGAGGTCGCGATCAGTCCCGCCCACTCATCGAGTGAAACACGCCCCTTATCGAGTGAAACACGCCCCCTTCTCCGTCCGTTCCCCACCACACACACAGGCCGAGTCCGACTCTCTGGGGCTAAACTGGCTGAAACTATACAACATCGTCTTCAACATACAAATCATAGCCGTGGGAAGTAGGGGTGCTGGAGGTCTGGTCCCGACAGTTGGAATATCGTAGCAGCCCCGCCAGTTGACAAAAAAAACCTAACGATAAAATACATAAACTATTAAATGCATAAAATGTCTAAAATTTAAAATTATGTTGTGTAATATGGTTTAATACAGTTTCTTAATTATTACAAAAATAATCTTCAAAACGTTTTCGATAGCGCTGTGCATTCTGGTTATATCAGATGTCATATGAAGTAGCCACGGGATTGTTTAAGCTAAAATGGCAGCCTGAACGTTAAAATGGCACAGAAACGAATTTCAGATTTTTTCAGTGGATTACCAATACCAGTGTCTAAAACCAGTAGGTCTACACCACCAGAGTGTCTCCAGATTGGAGAAACGGAAACAAATCCAGCTAGCAGCAGCAGTTCATCCTCCGTTTCAGAAGATGCAGAGATCACTGACACAAATGATGACGGTAATAACGGCCCTCCAAAGCCCGCCACGTCTCTGCACAATGCTGCTGCCACTGACAGTGGATGTGTACCCACTGAGCCTTTCCAACCGTTGAACTTTAATTTTCCTGGTCGACGTTGTGGGAATGAAACGTACAGTCGTACATTTTCACCATCCTGGTTTAACAGGTGGAAGTGGCTACATTATGTTCCAGAGATAGATCGTGTCTTGTGTTTTGCTTGCCTGAGAGCCAAAGAAAAAAGACTGATCAATGTCTTGTATTCGTGCAGACAACCCATTTCTGTCGGGTGGTTTCGGAAACTGGCGTAAGGCTACCTCAAAATTCAACGAACATGAAAAATCTAAACTGCACACAGACTCCATTCAGAGACTTGCTGCACTGGAAGGCACACCGATTAACGCTCTCTTATCTGATGCGGTTTGCAAACAACAGGCGACTGCTCGTCATGTTTTGGAACTACTGTTCAGAAGTATTCGTTTTTTGGGCAGCAAAGGTATTCCGTTCAGGGGAGACACTACACGTGATGGTATACTGTTTGGATACATGCTGGAGCGAACATATGATCTTCCGAAGGAAAGAGAGTGGATTATGAGACGAGACAATTGGATGTCAATCACCATACAGAACGAGATCATTCAACAGTTCGCGCATGCAATTCAGAGGAACATTGTCGCCAATTCTTCCGAATCCATGTTTTATGGACTAGTTGCTGATGGCACTACTGACATTAGCACCACAGAACAGTTCTCATGTTGTTTGCAGTTTGTTGACAGCAGCCTGGAGGCGCATTGCTTGTTTTTGGGTTTTTATAATGCTCCTGACTCTACCGGACAAACTTTATTTTCTTGCATCAAGGATGTGTTTTCGAGACTGAACATTCCGATTGAAAGACTTATTGCTTATTGTTTTGATGGCGCTAGTAATATGTCCGGCTGTTTCTCAGGAGTCCAGGCCCGTCTGAAAGAACTGTGCCCTCTGTCCATGTACGTTCACTGCAACAACCACGCACTTGATTTAGTTCTCCAAGAAGTCGCCTGCGAAGTTGGCCTAGTGGCCGATACATTAAACTTTGTGCGGGGTGTTGCTGGTGTGATACGAGAGTCGTCAAAGCGTAAACAGCTTTATGAATCGCTTTTCAGTAGTTGCGACGAGGTTGCAGTTAACATCCTAGGCCTGTGCCCAACCAGGTGGTGTGTGCGGGCCACAGCCATCAGGCGCATATGTTCATCTTACAACACTCTGCTGGCCACACTAACGTTGTTGAAAGATGACAAAACCACAAGAGGTGACAGCAGAGCAAAGATTGTCGGGCTGTGGAAGCAAGCCCGTAAAGGCAGAACTCTCTTCGGCCTGCTCTGTTGCCAGGCACTGTTTGAACCGTGTGAGGCTGTGGCACGGAAGCTGCAGAGCTCCACAATGAGTGCGCTTGGCACACTTGAGTGCGCAAATGTACTGAAAAACAGCATTGCGGCCCTTCGAGACGACCCAAATGTTGTGCAGATGTTTCAGAAGGTGGAAGAACATTCCTCAAGAATGGATCTCAAAATGCCAGAAACGAGAGAGAGCAGAACCCCGGCACGATTTAGGCAAACTGCAGAGCCAGAAGCACTCACTCGCAGCGCACCAACAGCCTCTTGGAAACGGGAATTCTATGAGGCTGTCGATCTAGTTTCAGGGGAGCTTCAAAGAAGGTTCGACCAAGAGACTTTGACGCTAGCGGGGAAAAGAGAGAGGGCAGTTATAGCAGCAGCACAGGGAGAAACAGTGGACTTGGACAGCCTTCAGCTTCCTATGGAGCTGGACAACTGCCGCCTTGATCTCCAGCTTAAAATGCTGAACACTGTCACCAAGGAGTCTCGGTGCACCACAGTTAAAGATGTAGCAGCACGTCTTTGTAATCTCCATCCACAGACGAGAGCTCTCTTTTCTGAGGTTGAGAAAGTCATCCAGTTATGTCTGGCTCTGCCAATATCAGTGGCCTCATCGGAACGATCGTTCTCCACTTTGAGAAGGTTAAAGACTTGGTTAAGGTCCACAATGACACAGAAGAGGCTGACGCATCTTTCATTGATGAATGTCCACAAAGACATTATGGACGATGTGGACATGAATGCGCTCATGAGAGATTTTATTTCCATGACGCCTGAGCGTCAGTCCGTGTTTGGAGTAGTACTGTGAAAGGCCCAACGGTAAGCGCTTGATTTGATCAGCTCAGCTGCCGCCGAGCAGTGTACTGTAAATAGTTCGACGCTGACTTTTTTGTTTTTCATGTCAGTTGAGATTGTTGAGATATAATAACTGTTCTCAGTTGTGTGCGATTCTAAGGTACAGCCTATAAAAGGTTGAACTAAATGCTTGTTCAGTAGTAGTTGATGCCGTAGTAGCTCTGACCGTGAGACTGATGTGTCAGAGCACACCGAATAAATACGCCAAGTACGGCTAAAGATAATTCACTCTCCGTGTATGCTTTTCCTCCGAATGCAACGTTATCTGTGCAACAGTAGTGCACCACAGCTCAACAGATACTAATAGACATATTGTGCATTCTTCCCTGCCCCTGAGAACACTGCAGGTTTCTGTTGATGCTTGTTTGGTTTAATGTTTTTTCGGAAGTCGCTCATTTACAATACCGTCTTTAAAGCTGTAAACATTTTTTTATTGAAATAAGTAGCCTTTTGTTTTAGTGTTCACATCACAGTAGCCTATCTGGTTTACAATGAAATACATCGTGTGGTGTTTAAATATTGCGCACACGTATGCCTGTCTTTTATTTAGCCTATCGGAACACCTCTCAGTCTTCAGCACCCCCAACCCAAATCATCTTCCCACGGCTATGGTTTCAGCCAGTTTAGCCCCAGAGAGTCGGACTCGGCCTGTGTGTGTGGTGGGGAACGGACGGAGAAGGGGGCGTGTTTCACTCGATAAGGGGCGTGTTTCACTCGATGAGTGGGCGGGACTGATCGCGACCTCCTCTTCACTGCGCATGCTTCAGATTCTACTGCGCAAGCGTACTTCGAACTGGCTCCAAATTTTCAAAGATGGCGTCGCCTCGGTTGCTTCAATTCTATAGAACACAGCTGAATGGAGCCACTCTGTCCATCTATATATACAGTCTATGGGATCTACAGCTCAACGAACAAGTGCGCAGGGAAACGGAGCTCCACAACGAAAGGGTGAACAAAAATAGGGAAATATTGAAAGACTGATTGATTGTGTCCTGTTTTTGGGTAAACAGGAACTTTCATTTATGGGACACGATGAAAGCGCCGAGTCCAGAAACAGAGGAAACTACGTGGAGCTTCTTTCTGTTCTTGCTGAGAACAACACAGATTTGCATTACCACCTGTACACAAACAACATGTTTACTGGGACGTCAGGCAAAATACAAAACGACCTGATTTATGCTATTGCTGAAGTGATGGGAGAAGAGATCAAAATGAAGATTAAAAAAGCACCCTTTGTCGCTGTTATGGTGGACGAGACGTCAGATGTGGGTAATGTAGCACAGCTGGCACTTGTCCTGCGTTATGTGACGGACACAGGTGTCAAGGAGCGGTTTGTCAGATAATCTGATTAATTAAGTTAACTGTAAATATGCTGATGTATTCATTATAAATGCTTCGGAAATATTAATATAACTCTGTTGCACTTGACTATGTTAAGGTGATGCAACGCCCGGTTATACTGCGTTTCTGTCTAAATATATAGTTTCTAGAGCCATGGCGTCATAATGATGGTATTTAGAGGTGGAATAATTCAGGTAGGACTGTGTAGGACATCACTGAAGGCCTAGGTGTGAAATGCACGGCCCGCCACTGAGTAATACTTTTAAATTGTTTCTGAATTTTGACTGCAGTACTGTTACATGCAACTGAGTATTTTTACACTGTAGTATTCTTGTACTTAAATAAATAATCTGAGTATGTCTTCCATGATGAGCGTGAATCTTTTAAATTTCCCCTCTGTGGGACCAATGAAGGGATTCTGATTCTGAATCTGCTGGCAGCAGCCGACCAGTTAGCCCAGCATAGCATGACGACTGGGAACAAGTAGGAACAGCTAGCTCTGTCCAAAGGTAACAGAGAAAGAAGACGAGCGCTTTCAGCGCCACATGCTCTCTGCATATTGATCACTCAGAAATGATGCCGGCATTCAGAAAAGAACGCTAACTGGAAATGGGCCCTTAAAGGCCCTTGAAGGAGTAGCAAGCTGATTGGCTGATGCAGCGTGCTGGAGTGTCTGATTTAACCATGTCTCTCGCCAGATCTCTCACAGCATGGTAATCACACTTGGCATACAATATCAGAACCTTCATGATCCTGTTCAGAGACAATTTCATTTACAATACATAATAAAACATGATTTTTTTCTAACCCTCTTAAAGATTACATAGCAAATCCATTCTGCTTAACAGTATCATTGTATTGTAACAGGAAGGCCCCCCACACCCTTACCACATGTCCTCTCAGTTCCACTGCCATGTGCAGTATATTTCACTACTAAACCAGTTTAAATGTTGTTTCTGTGTTTAAAATAACAATCAATCCATGCATATGTATCTGAAGAGGTCAGAGAGACGAGTGGCTATTCATATATGGGGGGAAATAGAACTTAGGTCTTTAATAATGAGGATTTATTTGTCAAGTTTTCTTCTGCTGTTTATGTGTTGTTTTGTATGTTTTTACAGTGCCTCCTCAGTTTCTGAACTATCCGACCAACACGTACGCCTATGAGTCCACGGACATCGAGCTGGAGTGTGCTGTGACAGGAAACCCCCCACCGACGGTCAGCTGGATGAAGAACGGAGAAGAAGTCATCCCAAGCGACTACTTCCAGATAGTGGTGAGTCAGAGCGAACCAGGAGACCCTACTGTCAGGGGCCAGGCGGTGAGCAGAACACGGGAGCTGTTTAAAGAAACTTTTTGAAATGACTCCACTTCCTCTCTAGTAACTCCCACAATGTTCATGTGTCAAAATCCGCTACAACAACGCAAATGGGAACATACATTTGAGAGTGGCTTGGCCAAACCAAATAAAAAACAATACAAAAAGACACTCCAAATCCCCCCTTTGACATGGAGCATAGTTTGTCCCAATTTGAGGCCCTGTGAGGCTGTGGCCATCACTCATACACTTACATATATTCTCTATGTATTTCAAAACAATACAATTTATACCACACATTCTTCAAGCAATGTTCGAAATGTTCTAAATAATACAATTATAGTAACATTAATTATTATATAGAGATAGAGAGCCCTTATTCCCCCTGTTTGTGAGAAAAATAAAATGCTACGTGTAAGGAGGTGTTCTGATCTGTTCACTCTGCTGTTCAACAAGGACAGGGTAGACGTTACAAATGCGGGCACACATTTGGGAACATATAAACAAACATTACCAAAAATACAAACAAACAGTTACAGGTTGGTAAGCGTAAAGAAAATACTAAAAATCCCAGCCACCCATTGGGTCCACAGCCTCAGCCCTGCGTACAGGAAGTGTGTTCACTGCGTCTGAAGAGTAGAAGCATGCACAATGAAACACTGAAGCAGAGCCGCGAGTGGTGGGTTAATCTGAGGGTCTGGAATCATGACATAATTTCATAATCTCGATATCATTTATAATCTGTTCCCATCCCATAATCTAATAAAAAGAGATAACACATGGACACACTGACATTTTCTCGCTCTATTACACTTGTCTTGGTGGTTTGGTTCGAGACAGAATTTGCTGTATATTGAGGGCTTTTACTGACATTTGTGTGTGTGTGTGTGTGTGTGTGTGTGTGTGTGTGTGTGTGTGTGTGTGTGTGTGTGTGTGTGTGTGTGTGTGTGTGTGTGTGTGTGTGTGTGTGTGTGTGTGTGTGTGTGTGTGTGTGTGTGTGTGTGTGTGTGTGTGTGTGTGTGTGTGTGTGTGTGTGTGTGTGTGTGTGTGTGTGTTTCAGGATGGCAGTAACCTGCAGATTCTTGGTCTGGTGAAGTCCGACGAGGGATTTTATCAGTGTGTAGCGGAAAACTCAGCCGGCAGCGCGCAGGCCATGGCCCAGCTAATGCTGCGAGAGCCAGGTAGGAACACCATGCTTCATCACTTCGTGTCATGACATCATTTCCTCTCTGCTGTTTCCACATCATGTTGCATTAGTGAGTCTTGTAAATCACAGTTTAACACTTTGTGTGAAATTCAGATTTTCAAACATTCTTGGTATAAAGTTTGACCGAAAGCTGTGTGTGAAAACAAAGTGTCTGACCGCCTGAAACTACACCCCCTGTGATGAGCCTTTAGCCTCTGATGCTAACTGAACATCTTCATACAATTGTTCCTGTGTTGTGGTGCGAGTACAACTTTTTTTGTTTTTCTCATTTTGTAGTCGCTAGCCAAATGTTTTTCTAATGGCTTTTTAGGAAATGCTGTTGCTAAGAGGGTCTGAAAAGAGCGGTAGACAGTGAACATGGCGGCATTGATGTTTTTCTGGGAGTGTGTGGAGAAAAGAACAGTGCCCACACAGAAGCACAGGTGACTGAAAGCAGCTTCTGTTTCTGCTCCATTCTTTTCAAAGGAGTTTTTTCTTTCTGGAAAGTTTCCAATGGAGCAGAATTGGAACTCTTGTCGAAAATTATCCAGTGAGTTAGTCTTGGAACCAATGACCCTGGAAGATTCCCTGGCGTTGCTAAATGTTATAAAATAAATGTCTTCTAGTGTATGGTATGAATCAGCTGGATGTTTACCTCTCCCAGTAAAACTCTCATCGGCTTACTGGGTTGAAGGCAGGGGCCCAGAGAAGTAAAGAGGCCCCTGAGGCTTGGGGTGAATAAACTGAAGGCCCTGTCACTGGGGTGTGTGCCTAGGATGGGGTTTTGTTGTCTTCATACTTTTATTGTTCTCATGCTAATATTGACTATGAATCCACATTTTAAGGACCCACCGAAAGGTGTGCACCAGTGTCCCCTTTCAGCCTCCCTGATATCACTGATATGACTGGTACTTGGTGCTGAGTCACAGTGCAGCTGGGTGCTGGTCCCTCAGGGGGAGGGCTCTGAAAGGGTCATACACACTTTAACACAGCCTTGCATGACACTTTTCATTGTCTCCATATTTTACAACATGTTTGCTGAATCCACCTGAGAGAATACAACTCTAACCTGAAGTGATGATTCAGCCAGGAGGATCTGTGTGTGTGTGTGTGTGTGTGTGTGTGTGTGTGTGTGTGTGTGTGTGTGTGTGTGTGTGTGTGTGTGTGTGTGTGTGTGTGTGTGTGTGTGTGTGTGTGTGTGTGTGTGTGTGTGTGTGTGTGTGTGTGTGTGTGTGTGTGTGTGTGTGTGTGTGTGTGTGTGTGTGTGTGTGTGTGTGTGTGTGTGTGTGTGTGTGTGTGTGTGTGTGTGTGTGTGTGTGTGTGTGTGTGTGGGTATGTGTGTGTGTGTTGATGATCACTTCCTGTTTCATTCAGACTGAGTCCCAGCTGAGAGGACAGCAGGAGCTGTCTGCTTCTGGCAAAGTCATTGTTTGCTGTGTTGTGTTATTGTTTGTGTCTGGGCTAACATTCAGTTAGTCATGTGGTGTGACAGAAGTTAGCACCATCTGACACACACATACACACACTTCTGAGTCAGTTTGATAGAATTACTATGGATTTAAATTATGTGTGTGTGTGTGCGCACGCGCATGTGTGCGCGCGTGCGTGTGTGTGTGAGCATAAACGAAGTGTGAGACACTGAGGACAGATACTGTATATTCACACTCAATATGATTATGCTTCTGAGCAATCTGAACCTTACTTTACTTCTATCCTTGTTAACAGCCTTCTTAACAACATATTAGTCCAACTAACTAACTAACT
>NC_086356.1:21246223-21251223 GCF_036324505.1 Eleginops maclovinus | reverse complement strand
AGAAAGTCAAGGTGTGACATTGCTCTATACAGTGGATCCCCCGTTCCCCCCCTTGTCCGTTCCATTTGGGAGACCCAGAGGTGAACTGTCAACCGCGGCCGAGCCCCCTCCCCTTTCCCCTTCTCACAGCTTCTGTGCACGGCACCTTCTCAGCAAGCAGGGGCGCCTGCAGATGCAGGGGGCGCCAATTTGCCAATTCCCCACACAGTGATATGATAGATAGAAACCCGATTCGCGGCCCAGATTACTTTTTTTTCTTTAAGTGCTCGCTCGTGCCGCCCCCCAGGAAATGCCACCCCGGGCGGCTGCCCGCTTCACCCATGCGAAAAAACGCCATAACACTGTATATAACACTTTGTATATTGTATAATTGACTTATTGTATATAACATATTTTACATAAATGTATCTGTATTCTCTGTTTTGTAATTTTGGAGCAACCTGGCAAAAATAATTTTCTTCGGGACGAATAAAGTTAAATCTAATATAATCTAATGTAATAATCGGGCAGTAATGGAGTGCCGCAGGAACGAGTCCTAATTGTGACACACAGCGAATCGAGGTCATTCTATGACATAATTCATCATATGTTGTTAACAAAACAAAACAAAAAAATCAAGTTTAATATACCATAAGGTAAAATAAGATAAAACCTGCACTGTGTTTTCATCCTCTTTACATTGCATTTACAATGCACAACTTCTTCTGTTCTCCTCATCCTCTCCACTGTCTGCTGCACACCTGATGGGAGGAGACGTCAGCGGGGGAGGGGGGGGGGGGGACTGAGTCCTCCCTGATCATTTTGTGCCTGCAGTGGAGAGAGGGAGGATCAGGTTGGATGGAGACGTAGAGAGAGGAGGAGGATGATGCACAGAGGAAAATAAAAGGAGAGAAAGGATGAAATGAAATCGCACTACACACTTCTGAGAGAGAGAGAGAGAGAGTGAGACGGAGGGTCAAGCGAAGGGCAGGGCGAGCGAGTGAGAGAGAGAGAGAGAGAGAGAGAGAGAGGAGGAAATGTGTCAGCCATGACAGATTTGTATTCTACTGTGAGCGTCTGACCTTAGCAAACCCATCATCACACACACACACACACACACACACACACACACACACACACACACACACACACACACACACACACACACACACACACACACACACCTTATCTCTCACACAGAGAAATGCTTTTACTCCATCACCCCTGCTCTCGATCTTTACACACACACACACACACAGACACAGACACACACACAGACACAGACACACACAAACACACATACACACACACACACACACACACACACACACACACACACACACACTACTCTACCCACACACTAGAACAGCAGAGTTTGGGAGTGTGGGAGTCTCTGTCTGTTGCCATGGTGACTGTAACCTCCTCTACCATCGTTTATGCTTTGAGGACCATAGAGTGTGTGTGTGTGTGTGTGTGTGTGTGTGTGTGTGTGTGTGTGTGTGTGTGTGTGTGTGTGTGTGTGTGTGTGTGTGTGTGTGTGTGTGTGTGTGTGTGTGTGTGTGTGTGTGTGTGTGTGTGTGTGTGTGTGTGTGTGTGTGTGTGTGTGTGTGTGCGTGTGTGTGTGAGACAGGTATAGATACATATTAAGTGTTAGCCTGAGAGCAAAGGGAGAGCAGTGAGAAGTTGGAAGACCGAGCAAAATATGGAGACATTGCTGAGCTCACATTCACACACACAAACCCTTTCCTGTTTACACAAGGGACTGTGGATTTAATGTTTTAGAATCCCACAATCAAAAACAAAAACAGAGGAAAACGCTTTAGGATGTAGGTAAAAAACCAAAGGTAATAATTAAAAACTAAAAGGAATCATTTTTACATAGATACAGTATATATACTGTATAAGGGAGATAATGTTTGTTATCATGTGACCATAAATTCAGGAAGCAGCCATCATTTCTGTTTGGCTGTGATGGAAGCACATGGTGAAGTGGTAAATGTGTTTTTTCCACAATAAACCATGTTCTGCTCGTCAAAGTACATTTCCAACATGTCAGGTATAATTACTGTTCTGTCAAAGCAAATGTCTCCAGCTCTGAAAACATGTATCATACATGTTGGTTGTTCAGCAAGGTGTAAACCATGTGAATCACTTAGCTCAAGATTAGCATGAAGGACTAAGCCAGCAGTTTTTATCCAAAAAGGGGCTGTGGGGCAAAGTGAGCCACATGCGGGGGAGGGTAATCTGTGCCAGTGGTTCAATGTCACCCCCCATGAGGCACTGAGGTTAAGTTAAGTCTCTGTAGTATAAAATGGTATTTCAGTTAGTTTTACACAACTGATTTGTGTTGATGTTGTAAACATTGTAGAAACAACATTCCTGTAGCAAACAACTCAGTCAGTTGGTCAGTTTACCCTCAGATGGTTCAATGTTCCACTTGACTCAGATCAATTTCCCCCTTGGATTGGGCAAGTTAAGCCACAAGACCAGAAGAAATCCTATTTCCATGGCTCTTTGTGATACATGCATTATTTTGACAGAAGAAAAGAAGTAAAGGTGGTTGTTGTCTTTTGACGTGCATCTCATTTTTCCTTGCCTCAAGGACAACATAAGCAAAAATTGGCTCATTTTATCCCACTCTCCCCTAGTATAAACTGTATGTTCATCCTTTATTCTTCCTACAGCTGACACATTTCCGAAAGGATTCTTTATTTAACCCATCCCAGTTTTAAGGGTGCTAAAGTGTGCTGCTTTATATTCAGGAACGGTGAATTCAATCTGGAGGACTGTGCCTTGCCACTTTGTAGCACATAAATCCAGATTATTGTAGTTATTTTGTTAATATTATATTCAAATTTCTGCCAACAATTCTCCAAATATTTCACTAAGATGATGCATATTTCAGGCTGTTGAGTGTGTTTAGTTTCTGTCCACTTCATTAATGTAATTGCAAGATTCTCCAGCTCCTGAGGGAGATATCTGCTCTTCAGTGATAAACGCTGTGTCATGTTCAGCAGCTAGTCTCTGACTCAGCAGTTCCGAGGGTCTACAGCTGAACCCCCTCTGCGCTGGGACTCAAACAGGAAAGTTGTGGAATATGAGACCAGAATAATAAATAGAAAAACAATAATAATAATAATCTCTTAGTGGATTTATAAGGGTTTTTCATGTTAATGTGATTATAACCACAGCACTGCAGCCACGTCAGAGCCTCCAGGACATTTTCCTAAAGTATACAAAATATTTGTAAGCTAAAACTCTCTTTCAACTCAACTCCCCCACTGTCCTCCACCCCCGTGTTCTATATGTAGTCTTAATCTTTTTCCTCCTCTTACTCGTCCTCCTCTTTCATGCCACTCTTCCTTCTGACAGACAGGTCTTTAGTGACGGACAGGTTCTGCTCTGTCTCTCACCTCCCAAACAGCAAAACAAATCAGCAGCCAGCAGTGATGTGTGACTGTGTGTGTGTGTGTGTGTGTGTGTGTGTGTGTGTGTGTGTGTGTGTGTGTGTGTGTGTGTGTGTGTGTGTGTGTGTGTGTGTGTGTGTGTGTGTGTGTGTGCATGTGTGTGTGTGCGTGTTGCTTCAATCCTCAGTGAGTGGCGACCCAGCCGCCTACAGACGTCTTCAAAGCACCTGCAGGAGACGGGCTTAATGGAATTCAGCTCAATCTCACCTGTTAGATATGGAGAGGTGCAGCAGCCTTCTGATGCTCAGTGTTTCTGCATGCAGATGCATTCCAACACGCTTCAGTGCGAGTAGCATCTGATTCAGCCATGATTAGAATCTCTTTCTGTTATTGTTTTAGGTGACAAAATAAATCATCATCAGAACAAAATGCACTGCAACATGTTTTTGAAGGCCTCTCACTGTCAGCAGATTTGAATGCTGCTCTCTTTGATACGAAAACCCTGTGGAATCATTCAGGAGCCACTACAGTGAGCATCCAATTGTTACACTTTGAGATATTCATACTCTCAGAGATTTACAGTGGCATACAAGTACCGAAAAGTGCTTTAAAATAGACAAATATGTTTCCTTCATCACATTGTCCTGCTGCAGATCTGTGTATAGAAAGAAACCCTGAGGTATTCTATAATGACCCTTAGAGTGATTATTTCCAAACATTTTAAGTAGGTGTATGTTTTAAAGGTGTACAAACTATAACAAACCTGACTATAAGCTATTTTCAAATCTACTGCTGTCTTTTTAAATGCCGGCCCGTTAATGAGAACTCATTCGTATATTTATTTTAGCCAGGTTGGTTTGGTTCACTGCTGATGTTCGATTTCTCAACCTCACCTTTTCTCATACTCATTTTTCAACGTCATTCTCCTCATCTTTCATCACATTTCTCTTTCCCATCTCTAGTATTCAAATCCCTGGCTCTGCATTAAAAATCCGCAAATAGTAGAGGGGGGGATGAGAGACGATAGGAAAATATTTATCTCTGCTGCTCTATAGCTCTGACGGTCCTGCGACGTCCGCCTCTATCGATCGCAGCCAGGGGAAGGTCATCTATAGTGTGTGTGTGTGTGTGTGTGTGTGTGTGTGTGTGTGTGTGTGTGTGTGTGTGTGTGTGTGTGTGTGTGTGTGCGTGTGTGTGTATCCTTGCTTATCGATTTGTTAGCGAGGTTTTGTACCATACTGACTTCGCCAGAATGTCCCACCCGGCTGTGTGTGTGTATCTGTGTGGATGTGTGTATCAGTGTGTGTTGTCACTTCCAACATCGATCCCTATCCCATGAGGCCCTTCATCATCACTCAGAAGGATGAGGAAGAAAGAAGAAGTGTGTGTGTGTGTGTGTGTGTGTGTGTGTGTGTGTGTGTGTGTGTGTGTGTGTGTGTGTGTGTGTGTGTGTGTGTGTGGGTGGGTGTGTGTGTGTGAGACCCTTGTGCTCACCCTGTGTTTAGGATGACATATTTTATTGTAATACGTTCAGTAGGGTCAGGGTTCGGAGGGTCACTTTAAAAATATAACCTGTTGCAGTTAGTAGTTACCTGTAAAAAGATGTAATCAGTA
>NC_086356.1:21208723-21241223 GCF_036324505.1 Eleginops maclovinus | reverse complement strand
ATATTTTTTGTCAATTGTGGTCAAATGATTGGGAAATGCAACAAAAACTGTGGATATTATTTTATAAAGTTTGATTCAATTTATTGCTGATGCTGAAACTAATGCTTGTTTGTCTTTTGGGTAGCTTCCTCTTGGCTCAATAAGTAGATCTCTCAAATAGATAAGTGTTATTGAAAACAGTTAAGGTTACAGATTTCTTGGTGAGTAATAATGAATACTTTTGCAAATCATGGAATTTGCCAGTTTGTTGCACTTTCCAAGTTACACCTTGTCCACACGGTTCCCTACGCTTGACGCACCTTCCCATTCACTTTGAATGGGGTGACGTAAAGATTTGTGGTTCCATTGCGTCGCTTTGGCTCCGTTGCTTGCGGTGAAAGTTGAGAAAAGTTAAACTTTTCAAGCGTCGACAGAAGTGCCAGCCAATCAAATCCCGTATATGCAAATATGCCAGTACAAGCCCTAGCCAATCAAACCGTGTGTATGTGTGCCCGGGAGGGAGATTAATGTGATTGGTTGTTGGTTGCGTTAACCCCAAACCCCAGACACGCCCACCGGCAAGCCTCAACGCAACGGAACCGTGTGTACACTGCATTAGAACTCCCAGGAAAGCAGGTTCAAAATGTATTAAATATTGAGAAACCACTAAACTTCTCTGTCTCATGATGTTCCTCAGAGCTCAACTCTGATTGGTTCTACTCTATGCACTGTCAAATGCATGTGTCAAAAGAGTTCATGAGGACTCAGAGGAAGGAGAGAAGGCAGGCATGGGAGAACTGAGAGGAAGAAAGGGGAACTGAAGTGTACCAGCGATAGATTTCAAGCACATGTTATAACCAGTATAAGCATGTAAGTGGGGTTCATAGTAAAATCCTTAAAGTGTCAGCTGATCGTGTATACGGTACATCCCCCAAAAAACGATGAAATAATGTAATCATGTAAGCAGTCACTAAACTGATTTGATTACAAGTAGCAATATGAGCAAACACACAATATTAGAGATCGTCGCCGTTCAATTTTCTTTATACATTTCTTTTTTCTATGCACTGGAAACTATACATTAATTGGGAATACATAGAAACATTTTCAATTTCGGTCCCAGAGTTCATGGTGAACATGTTTTTTATGGTTTGGAGATGTGAAGTGTATAAAGAAATGTTAAAAGGTGTGCAAAATGTACTAAAGAACCAGATCTAAGAGTACTCCAAAGTGGCCATTTTTGGAATGATACATATGATATCACTGGAGTTTAATAAGTGATGCATTCATCAGCTGGTAAAGGATGAGATAACATTAATTATTTTTATACTGTCAGATATTTCCATCTTTAAAGGAGATCATAATGTATTATTTCTTTTAACTTTTGTATGAATAATATAAACCTGTAAAAGTAACTAATAACACATGTTTTTGAATGTAGTTGAGTAAAAGTACAAAGTATCATAACGTTTAAATACTCAAGTGAAGTACATGAACCTACTCAAGTACAAGTACATTTACTTAGTTACTTTCCAGCACTGGACATGTGCTTAGAGAAAGACTATAATAAATGACACGGGAAGCTGAGCTCACACCTAGTGGTCACTAGTGTTGTAGTTCTCTTGTCTTGGACCGATAGGACTCAAGAGTGTATGTAAAGACCGGTCAAAACCTCGGCTGTGGCTCAGGATGTGATTAGTAGTAATCGTACTTACAATGCAAAAGTGTAAAATGTTGCACCCATTGATAAAGCAGGGGAGGGTCAGGACAGTCAGGAGGGTCAGGAGGGCAGTAGCATCTTTGTGTTTCACTTTGTGTTTCCCCACAAGAATTACCACGACCGCTGTGCCGGTTAGGGGCCAGCAGGCTGGTGGCTCACAGGGGCCAGGGCGGTAACACCACAGCACCATCCTCTGGTTTCTTATACACTCACACTATTGTAGAGCCATGAGTGTGGTACTGCTGCATAACTGTCCAAAATTACAGCTGGCTTCCTGTTCAGTGGATCTGTTCTTTTAACCCCAAAACATCCAGGGAGATGGATTTCTGATCTCTTCATGTGACGGATAGACCTGCTCCATCAGCTTATATGGAGCTAGTCATGGAGGAGGAAAAGGCGAGCGTGTGTGGCAAGAGCAAAAAGAAAGCTCCCTATGTGTGTGCCATTGAATGTTTGGGAGCACAATAAGTCATGTGTGTAGCCTTGGTACCGGAGAAAGAGTGACCTTTTCTCTTAATAGTGACCTAACAAACAATACATGATCGAGCACCATCCGTAATTAAAGGCCTTTTTTAAAATTGTATATATATATATATATATATATATATATAAATATAATCAAAACTCGTATTAACATTCAGGCTGAAGATGTGAATACAGGGTGTGGATGGAAATGTTTGGTGTCAATGTGCAGTAGCAGATGCTGGTTGGTAGCCTCACAGTTTAGGGTTCTTCTTCATGTGTTTCTCATTTTGTCTTTAAGCATTCATTGCACTCTTTTCAAATGAACAAATCTGAATTTGAAGAACATGTTGAATCTTTGAATTATTCCAGCGAGGCTGATCTGGCAGTTATTGCTGACATCCTGGCATTATTCTGAGTCTTGATGTGATGTGGGAGTAAGCAATCAGGTATTTGTTGATGAAGCATAAAATGCTCTGTTGCTTTTTCCTGCCTGTGATCTTCTTTACCACTCTTCTTCCTTCTTTTCTTCCTTCTTGTCTTCCACTTCTCTTCCGTTATCTGCTCATCTCATTGGCTCCTTTTGTTTTTGATTTGCTCTGCCGCCTGCACCTTCCCTCCACCTTCCCCTCCCCCTCCCTGCTTCTTCAACCTTCCCCTCTCCTTCCCTCTCCCCTGGATGAACTGTTAACAGAGGCCACGCCCACTCAGTATAGCCACGCCCACACCCCTCCCCCCCTTCCTTCTGGCACCCCCTTGACTTACTCCTCCTCTGATCCCCCACCAGTGTCCCCAAGCCCAGGCGTTGCCCTCCCCTCTGCCCCCCGCGACCTGGTCCCTGTCCTAGTGTCCAGCCGATTTGTCCGACTCAGCTGGCGTCCCCCGGAGGAGACCGGAGGAGCCGTGCAGACCTACGGGATTTATTACTCTCAAGACGGAGTCGAGAGGTATGTTGGGATTTTTTTGGTTTTAGGGTCAAGTATGGAGCCAACTGATGTTTTGACATGAGGATGGTACAGATCAAAAGTCAGGGGATAACCAAAGGTATCACATTTTGAGAGTGACTTTACTCTGTTGTGCTACATTTCACGGGAATCTCAATAGAGAGACATTTCACAAAAAAAAAAAAAAATGTCTATTAGTATTAGAGGCTATTGAGTTTACCACCGGGCCCGGATCCACCTGGATCGCCAAGCTCCTACCTATACTAACTCTTGGAGAACCAGGTTGAATCAACTGCTGTTAAAAGGCAGACAAACTTTTTTCACTGAGGCCTCATATCGAAAGATAAACGAAGGGCTGGGCCCCTTACGTGACATGAGGTATATTGCCTTATATGTTAAGTTTAGGTATATGTTAGCAAAAACAATCATATGTAGGTAAATTACTCTTGATGCTTGAATATGCTTTAAGAAACAAACAGTCTACATCACAGCTCTCCGTAGATTTCATTTATTTAGTTACAAAAAGTGTTGCAGCTCATCCCTTAAACAGAAGCCTCAGAGTTCTTGTAATAAAGGGACATATTAAGGGTCTATTTCAAGCTTGTTAAGCTAATAAAACAAGTTTTTTCGACTAGGCTAATTAGGTGAGGGCCGATTCACAATGGGCCATGGCCCGTAGTTTGGACACCCCTGGTTTAAGCCATCCTGCATGACTCTGGTATCTTTCATGAGGTGGCCCTGCCTAAGTGTGAGTGTGGCAGACTTGCAACCTTACAACACAAGTGGGTGGCATGATTTAATTAACACTTGTTTATGCACGGCATGGACTTAAATGTTTGTGAACCATAATACTGTGGAACAGGAAGCCCCATGTTGTTGAATCATAAAAGCACCAAAGACATCACAATGTGTTCAGACAGCACTTCTTCTCTTGGATCACAGCTCTGCAGCACACAGCAGCTCAGCACGTTTAGCAGAGAAAGCCGTTGATGAAAAATTGAGTCCCTGGCTGCTGTTAATACCAACCTCTGACAGCCAGGCTTTAAAGCTTTGTTTCCCTAGGCACTGGAACCACCTGCACTGCTGTAGGTTTCTGAGCAGCACACTGGACAAAAGAGCCCTGAAGTTTCATTATTAACCAAGCAAACGAGACATTCTGTCAGTCCTAATGACTTGCACATGAGACACAGGCAGAGGTTTGGTCAGTCCTAAAAAGGTAGGGAGTTTTCAGCTCTAATAACTTGCTGAAAGAATAAGATGAGGGAGGGAGAGTGATTTGGAGGGAAAACAATGAAAGGTTAGAAGACAAAGGGAGATGGCAGGAGATGGAGAGTGGAGATGAGTCTGTCAGTTGTAATGACTTTCAGGAAGGATATTGAAATAACATTGAGCAATAGGAAAGATGATGAAAGAGAAAACTGGTAAAAGAAGTGAAGCATGAAGCATCAGATGGAACTCTCTCTCCTCACACAGCGTTCAGCTTGGTTTATCCTCCTGCTTATTATTCGGACCATATTTAAATGTTCCCATAGATGTCATTATTTTGAATGTCATTGGTATTTTAACCTAGCCCAGGCCGGTTTCCATGAAAAAGTTATAAAAATAGGTTTTGAGAATCATAATAACAACATCACACATGGAAACAGCTGCTTGGCAACACAAAGTGCAAATCAACAACATGAGATTATTGTTAGCTTCACACAGCAGCTGGCTCTGTGGCACAGTGCATTCACACCATATCAGAGAGTGGAACCAGTTAGCAGAAGAGGAAGATCTCATGTTGGATGGATAAACACTGTCAGCCCACTCAGTGTCAGATTTACGTACAGCTGAGGCCAGGGGCGCAGGTGAGATTTTTGACGAAACAGAGAGACATTACTTTCACGATATTTAGTTACTATTTGTTTTACTATGTGTATTACAATCATGAGTAACATTAACCATAAGCTCAAATATGAACTGTTTCAAGATCAAATATAATACAATGTAAGTATTTATGAGGATTAACAAATTAATTGGTATTTTCAAGTGCAAGAAGGATCATTTTTCATGTGAACAAATATATGTACTGAAAAAAATGATTATAATCTTTTTTTTATAATGGGGGGGACAGATCAGTGTCCCTATAAAACTGTGGGGGACGTGTCCCCCCCACTATCTGCGCCCCTGACTGAGGCCGATGGGAACGCCATTAGTTTTGGTTCAGAGGCGATGCTAAAGTAAAAAGTCACAAGAACAGGAAGGAGTAATTACAATGGAAGAAGAGAAACACCGTCCCTGACTGAGTGTGTGTTATTTGTTCTGGCACTGCATGACCTCAGACTGTGGCCCCTGAAGGGTCTCTGAAAGGTAGAGAGGCTTCACACCGGGCCTCACACCGACCTGCTGGTTAACTGGGCCTCCAGCTCAGCTCTCTGCCTTTTTACTCAGCAGCTCAGAGGAGAATCACAAACCCTGAGAACCTTCAGATTTTTCTCCATCTTTGCATGTCTCTGTCCATAGATGCATATTCTGATAACTAAACTGGAATGGAATGTGCTGCATCAGCAGGCCTGCATTAATGTCTGTCTATTAATCAGACCTACTAATTGACCTATCAGAGGCTATTGAGTCCATGCAAGTTTACCACCAGGCTCAGATCCACCATGATCATCAAGGTCCCTACCTTTACTAACTCAGAAGAACCAGGTTCAATAAACTGCTGTTTTCAGGCAGATGACGTACTGAATCAGTTTAAGCGATCCCTTTTGATTTTGGCATCTTTAATGAAGTGTGGCACTACCTGAGTGTGAGTGTGGCAGTCGTGCAATCTTACCTTAAATCAGGAGAGGACGACACAGAATTTCTTCACGTTGTCCCAATCCAATCATCATCTCAAAAAGTGCGTGGGGATGAGAAAAGATTCACACTTTTCACAGGTTTTTCACCTTCTCTCATTATGATAGGACCACAGTGTAGTTATACAATGATTATGGTTTGAACTTCAAAATATATAATACTAAAGTGACCGGTTAAAGTGAAAAGCTTTTGCTGTTAGTTGTTAAGATTAATTAAAAACCCTCCGGTCAATTGTCTAAGGTAAATCTTTGTGTCACCTCAACCGCCCTTTCGGTTGCAACAAGAAATGATTCATGAGTGGATTAACACCTGGATACTCCTGGCGTGGACAACGCTTCTCCTTCACCGGACACTAGGCACTCGGTCACCTGCTGATACCAGCACCATGCTAACGCTACTCTACCTGACAATGCTGCCGCTGTACTCCGTGTCTGAACTCCACAACTTTTATCACCACCCGCCTCCAGATAACATTGACACACTGCTGGAAACGGGATTACTCTGGGGAACCCACCCACACACACACAGAGGCTCTGGCTCAATCTTCACCTACAACTTCACTTCCCAAACTCCATTCCGTCACTGTGGTCATTGTGTTGCACACCAACCTCCGCGTTACGCCATCACAATAAACAGCACGTCAATCCGTCCAATCCCCATCTCCTCCCTCAGTCCTCCCAACCAACCACAACGCAACGTCACCTAAAACTGTCCCTACTCAACACCCTTTCACTCAACAATACAAGCCTCATACTGAACAAATTCATCACAGACAATAACCTGGACTTCTTCTGCTTCACTGAAACCTGGCACAAACCCCTGGACTATTATTCACTCAATCAAACTACGCCCCCTGGTTTCACATACTTAGAAAAACCTGGCTCTGTCTCTCCCTCACTCAAACTGGCTGCTGTCACCCCCATCCTAAAAAAAAACGGGACTCAACCCAGACATCATATCCAACTTCCGACCCAATCTCCCCTTTCTGTCTAAAATACTCAAACGTGTAGTCTCCATCCAACTTAAAGCCCACCTCAACTCCAACGACCTGTTACGAACGAACCCTTTCAATCCGGCTTCCGATCACAACATAGCACAGAAACAGCCCTACTCAAAATCACCAATGATGTCCTCCTCGCCTCCAACTCTGGACACCTCAGCATCCTTGACCTCACTGCAGCTTTTGACACCATCAACCACACCATTCTTGTCTCCCGGCTAGAAACCTCTCTCAACATCACTGGCACTGCTCTGTCCTGGTTACAGTCTTACCTGACAAACCGACAGCAATTCATCAACATCAACAACTGCACCTCCCCCCTCTGCTCCCCTGCCCAAAGGTGTCCCCCAGGGTCCGGTGCTTGGTCCTATCTTCATCCTCTACCTCCTTCCCCTCTGTAACATCATACGCCGCCACGGCCTCCACTTCCACTTCTACGCTGATGATGTTCAACTTTACATCTCAACTAAATCCATCACCACTTCAACCATCTCAACTCTCACCAACTGCCTCACTGACATAAAATCCTGGATGCAGAACAACTTCCTCAAACCCAACAGTGATAAAGCTGACATGGTCATCATCGGTCCCACATCCCCCACCAAAAACAATAACAACCTATCCCTCACCATCGACAATACCACGCTGACTGCCTCCCCTCACATCTGAAATCTTGGAGTCATCTTTGACAGCAACCTCTCCTTTGAGAACCACATCAAACACATCACCAAAACTGCCTTCTTCCATCTCAAAAATATATCCCGTCTCCACCCATCACTCTCCTTCTCTGCTGCCGAAACCCTGATCCATGCCTTCATCTCATCCAGACTAAACGACTGCAACAGCATCCTCTATGGTACACCATCCAGACTCCTTAATAAACTCCAGTACATCCAGAACTCAGCCGCCCGTCTCCTCACCCACACCCGCTCCCGTGACCACATCACCCCTGTCCTGCAGAACCTCCACTGGCTCCCCTTCCCACAACGCATCCACTTCAAGATCCTTCTCCTCACCCTCAAGGCCCTCCATCACCAGGCCCCCTCCTACCTCACAGACAGCACCACACTCCTTCCTGCAGCCTCCGCTCGTCAGACGCAAATCTCCTCTCCCTTCCTCCCAGGACCAAACTCCGGACCTGGGGGGACAGAGCCTTCTCTGTCTCTGCCCCCTCCCTCTGGAACTCACTCCCCAAAAACATCCGTGATTGCCCCGACCTCACCCTGTTTGAATCCCGATCAAAACTCACCTTTTCAAAACTGCTTTTAAACTGTAAATGAATATTGTGTTTTAAATATATTAATTGTGTTCTTTTAATTATGTTTTTATGAATTGTATCTCTGTAAAGTGTCTTTGAGTTTTTAGAAAAGCACTATACAAATAAAATGTATTATTATTATTATTATTATTATTATTATTATTATTATTATTATTATTATTATTATTATTATTATTATTATTTTATTATTATTATTATTATTATTATTATTATTATTATTATTATTATTATTATTATTATTATTATTATGAGTAGGGTGATTCCCCAGTAAGACCCCTGAGGGGTGTATTATACAATATTATATTTGATTATGATACATTTAATTCAACTATCAATGCCAATCTTTTCCACCGTTTAAATGTAAAGCTGTTTTATTTGCATGCTGTATTTGGTCACATGTTCTCATACTACAGTTTGAATGATATAAAGTTAACAACGCTTTTCAAAATAAAGTTCCAACTTATATGTAACAATTTGGTTTGTTTCAGGCAACAAAAAAATGTGGCTAAAATAAGGAAAAGAGGGTTTAGGGTTTGCTCCCACCCATCGCCCATCTCCCTTGCGGCGCCACAATTCCATGGAATAATTACATATTTAATTTGTGGAATATACAGAAATGACAGTGCTTTGCTTATGGTAGGTATACCTACAATTGTAAATGAGAAGAAAAGCAAACTGTGTGTATTTAATGCTGCAGCCAAACATACTAATCTGTGCAGCTGGTCTGTGATTGGCTGATTAATGAGGCTGCAGAGGTGTTATAATCTGAGGATCAACTGCAGTCACTGCGGGATTATACAGATTACATCTGATTACAGCGTAGATTATCTCTACTGTTCCGGAGAAAAACTGGATTCTCTTTTGAAGGCAGCACTATTGGATTTGTATAATGAGCTAAAATTAAAATAAATACATAATTTAAATCTGTGAGTAAGAAGATTTTCTTAGTTATTACACTGTCATTTTTCCAAAGCGACTTTCAAATAGTGCATTCGACCATGAAGAAACAAATTTGAGAGCATCTGTAAACCCAACCAGATCCAGTGCTCTGGCATTAGCTCCGCTTAGAGCCAAATCCTTTGTAAGTGCCACGTACCGAAGAGATTTGTATTTATTTATTTTTTAGCAAAGATGCAATCCTGAGCTTTTCTGTGACGCAGTGTGGGGGCTCGTTCCATCATTCAGTGGCCAGGGTATCAACAGGAAGGACCTTGTGTTTTCTGTTCTCAGGGAGCGCTCAGTGAACGTGTCGGAGCCGGAGTCTCTGGAGCTGACTGTCTCCAACCTGAGGCCAGAGGAGAGCTACACCTTCAGAGTCATTGCATACAACGACATGGGGCCGGGACAGAGCTCCGCCCCCCTGAGCATCAGCACCAAACCTGACCGTACGATGCACACACACACACACACACACACACACACACACACACACACACACACACACACACACACACACACACACACACACACACACACACACACACACACACACACACACACACACTCAAAACCCACATTACACAAGTCATCAGAAGCTCATGCATTTTAAATTGGGCTAAGCTAGGCTAATAGGCTACAAACAACTCGTTATGAGCCCTTTCTTAAAGCGGCTCAGACTGTACAGTTCCATGTTCACTTTTCAACTTATCGTTTATTTTTGAAATCACAAAAGTGTAAATCAATTTTTATATTATCTTTTGCATATTTGTATTGTAATTTCTCTGGTAGAATAACTTGAATCAATTGAATACATTTTTTCAAAGGGTTAAGCAGCGTATGACAGAATAAACTCAACCATAATCTAAATGAAGTAGGTGTCCTTTCTACACAACCATGACGTCAGTATGTGTAGCAGTGGAAGGTCTAATATACTCGGTGTTGGTGCTGGTGTGTGAATAGTGTGTTGTCTTTGTGCGTGTCTGCAGTCCAAGTTCCCAGCAGGGTGGAGTCTCCCCAGGCGGAGGCTCTGTCTCCCACCTCCGTCCAGGTGAGCTGGGAGCCACCCAGCCAACCCAACGGCCCCGTCCTGAGCTACAGACTGCTGTGGACCGAGAGGCCGTCCAGCAAGGAGCAGGTCAGTCACTGCTGTACTACTTGCTGTCAGCATTGTCACTGCTGTACTACTTCCTGTCAGTATTGTCACTGCTGTACTACTTCCTGTCAGCATTGTCACTGCTGTACTACTTCCTGTCAGCATTGTCACTGCTGTACTACTTCCTGTCAGTATTGTCACTGCTGTACTACTTCCTGTCAGCATTGTCACTGCTGTACTACTTCCTGTAAGCATTGTCACTGCTGTACTACTTCCTGTCAGCATTGTCACTGCTGTACTACTTCCTGTCAGCATTGTCACTGCTGTACTACTTCCTGTAAGCATTGTCACTGCTGTACTACTTCCTGTCAGCATTGTCACTGCTGTACTACTTCCTGTAAGCATTGTCACTGCTGTACTACTTCCTGTCAGCATTGTCACAGGTGTACGTCTTCTGGTCGGCACCATAGATTAATCAAAAGAACAAGATACAGCCTCGGAGGGTTGCTCTCGTTCTTTCTTATGAAAGTTGCTCAGTGGCCTAATGCTGTTGAGAGCAAAACCTCACAAAAGTGATTTTATTATTTTTATTCTACTATTACAGTATTAATGCAGACAATTTATGAATCCGACAAACAAACAAATGAGTAAAAGCGGGAGGGCAGAAAGCATAGCCTATAAAGGAAGTAGCCCTCCCGTTAGTCATCCAGTTGCAGCATAAATAAAACTAGATAAATCAATAATTAAATACGCACACAAATAACCAAAATTCTATATATAGCTCTGGAAAAAATGAAGAGACCACTCCAAATGTTTCCTAAATCTTTATCTCTACATGTATGGCAGCCAGTCTAGTGTCTGTTGAATTCCAACACAGAGAAATGTTGTCAGTAGTTTATAGAATACAATAAAAACAAAAAAAACATGTAACTCAAAGACAGACCTATAAATATTAAAACAAGGGAAAATCATTATGCTGCGGTGGTATCTTCATTTCTTCCGCGGCTGTACGTCATACATATGAACACATATACGTACACCCAGTTTCCATGGTGAAAACAAAATAATAAGGTAAAACATGAATTCCTACAGGTTCATGTTCAGATAACAAGACAGTATAATTTCTCCTTAAGATCATATGATCATAATTAATTATAATTACTATTATAATCATTACCTTCATCATCATTGTCACATATCCATATCATTTTTTTAAGGTAAACAAAAAGCACAATGACCAAAACATTTTTTAAAGGACCCGTCATGCCTGCCTCTCGAGAACAACAGTACAGTACCAGAGCCCATACAGATTATCTGTCCCTTCAGCACCGTTCTGATCTCCTGCTCTGTCAGTCGGATGAACGGAAAGAGACAATAAATCTGGATTTATTAGCATTGATTTTTTAGCACACTTTACAACTAAGGATTTAAATAAGGGTTTGAAAAGTGTTCATGCTGAGTAGTTTATTTAACTCTATCGCTGATTTACAGAAGTCTCTTTCCCAATGCAAGTCAAAGGAAAGAAGTCTTTTTGGGCACCAATCCGACCCGGAAGCTGTAGTACCGCTGTTTGGCAACCATGAAAAATGTAGTTCAACACAGCACTGCTGTACTACTTCCTGTCAGTCCAGCCACTTCCTGTTGCATTGTGGAGTTTGCATAACCTTCAAAGTCAACGAACATTGAAAGGGATGGAAACAGCCAAGTGTAACATTGTGCTTGTGTTCAGAGTGTGGAGGTGAACGGACTCCACTACAAGATGGAGGGACTCAATAAATTCACAGAGTACACCGTTCGAGTGTTGGCGATCAACCGCTACGGACCAGGCCCCGCTCCGGAGACTGTCAGCATCACCACCCAATCAGACGGTGAGCCTCCCCTCAAAATCGTGACATTAATGTGTGTTTGTGTGTTGCTCGCTGCACAGGTTTGTTGAGCGCTCCCTCAAAGAGCAGTGTAACCATAGTGCCCTTCTGTCGTTGGTCCTGGTTTCTCTATAAACATCCCTACAAGAACACAAAAAACACTCAATTATATCATTGTATAGTCAGCCATTAACACCTCATCATGTAATTACGATTTCCACAACAGTTACAAAGAAAACCACATCCCTCCGGACCTGATCTAGAATGATGGTCCTAAATAGTTCAACAACCAGACAAGAGACACACTGTGAGAACTGCTGGAACTGTGTGTGTGTGTGTGTGTGTGTGTGTGTGTGTGTGTGTGTGTGTGTGTGTGTGTGTGTGTGTGTGTGTGTGTGTGTGTGTGTTAAAGGACACCTGTCATGTGTCCGGTGGTAATCTTGTTCCGCTGTAGTGACAGTCAGACTTCACTGAACCCGTCTGCTCCCTGTCTGTTCTGATGACATCACCAGGGGATTGATTGACAGTAATCTGACACCAACACTCATCCAGCCCACTGGGAAAAAAGAATAAAGCAACCTCTGTAATGACGCGTTCAAGTCCAGTGTCTCAAACTCAGTGTAGTTGGGTGATGAGCCTAGCGTAGCAAAAAGACACAGGGGAATCTGCCAAGCTCCATCCAGAGAATTGGTATATGAAGCTTATCTTCGGATGTGCAATTCAGTCCATGCGTGTTACGTTTTCTGTTAATGAATGGTGCAATTCATCCATGATGTTATAATTCATGATTTTATAATTCATGATGTCATGTCCATCAACAGAATGTATTGTTCTCAGGGACTCTGAACATATTCATGGGATGAAGCAAACAAAGTTATGCATTATAAAATAATAATATATCATTTTGACCTTTCTCAATGTTATTTTGAATGTTTGTCGCTCCTGGAGCAGAATGAGGTGTCTGATCTGGTTTTCATCCTCAGACTCTTTCCTCTAAAGACGAGAAAGTATTCAGTTCATATAACAACTAATTATGTACAAAAATGTCAGTCTCAAAATATACACATTTAAGTCTGAGGGTTCCTGCTGAATATCTGCTGCGCCCTCATTGTTTACCCTGAGCAGCTGGTGTGATCTATACCCTCATGTTTACTGTGGTCCTGTTTGTGTCTCTGCAGCCCCCAGCGCCGCCCCACAGAACATCACCTTAGAGGTGGTCCTGTCCCGGGTGAGTTGACATGTTTTTTATTCCCTGCTCTCTCTGTCCACCTCACTACACCGCACCACTACAGTCCCGTCAACGCACTGATGTAAGGAGGAACCGTGTGCTCTGGACCAGACTTTAGGATATCACCTTTTGAGAAAGACCTTTGAACATTTTACAAAGGTGCTCTGAGAAAGCCTGGGCCTGTTATTTTGAACTATAAAACCATTTAACATTTCAGGCTGATTTCCCAGGTTTCTCCCTCTGACACACACTTACACACACTCTACTGTGACACCCCATCATTCAGCTCTCACTCTCTGGTGATCTGGCCTCTTTTTACTGATTGATGATATCTTACATTTGTTGGGGTCTCGGCCCCGCAGGGTCCCTCTGTCAGATTCTAATTATTAGATTATGTCAAGATTATGTGTGTCTTGACTTTATTTAACCTTCATAAAAGGTTGCCTTCTAGCAGACATTATTTAAACACCACAGAAGTCAGGCAGTGCGTTAGTGAAATGTATAAAAATGGACACCAGCCACAACGCTTTGAGTTAGGAAGGGTGCATTCTGGTGGTCTTAAAGCAACAGGAACTTCATTATTAAACTGTAGTTTAGCCTTTGGATTTTATTGATCTATACTGTAAGAACCATCCTGTAGAACCCTTAGCGCCTCATTGCTGAACTTTGTGTCAAGATGCAAGACTTGTGTTTAAACTTTTGAATCTGAACACACAGGCAATACAGATCTTTTAAGATGAGTCAATCGCGAACAAAATGGCAATAAAACATCCATAGATAATGGAAAGAATGCTCCTGAATCCTCGAGAACAGGGCAGTTATCTTTGATATTATCTTACCACTGACGCAAGAGAAACTCACCAACACGGAGCTTCAACTTTCAGTTATTGGATATACAGAACATAAATATGTAGAAATAGACACAAACCAAACAGCCAAACAAACACAGTGGTGTGGCAGCAGAAAGCGTATAGGGTGAGTTTCATTAATACCTAACAGTCCATCACACCAGCTCTCCTCACATTGCTTCACTTCAAATATGGAAATACAGCACTCCAAATGTACTAACTACCATCCCAAATAATAGGAATAAAATAAGATTAGATAAAATGTACCTTTATTAATTCTCGTGGGGAAATTCAGGACTTAAAGCAGCAATAGAGTTAGAATGAAAAACAGGACAGTACGGTTCAACACAGGACACAAACATTTAATTAAATGAAATAAAAATGATGTATAGGTAAGTAACTGTTAAAACAAACTGTTAAAACAAAAAAGGAATTAAGGAATTAAATGAACATTTTTGTGTACGGATTATTAAATATATTTACATTTATGAACACAGACACTGATGCAGGTAAAAGAATAACGGCTACATTCTAGAAAGGGTTCCATCATTTTTTGACATTTAAATGACATCAGGCTACATGTGCTCAGCAGCTCCCAGTAACACCTGCTGACAGCACACAGTTTAATCAGAGGAAAGTACCACAAGATGAGACTAGAAGTCTTATAGTCAGCTGCTGTTCTGTCAATGATCTCACTGTGTTAACTCGGAGTGTGTGTGGAGCAGCTCCAGTGTGTACACACACCAGAAAACCACATCATGGTGTTGTCAGAAGATATAAATAAAGAGTTAAGTATCTACAAAATATCTGTACCACTAGAGGCTGCAGACATAATCCTCCATCTCATGGTGAAGGGAGAACATCAAACGCCCCGCTGTGATGGATTATGGGTAGGAATCAGGCATCTTTTTTCTCCCTGAGCTGACGTAACAGCTGTCTCCTGATTCACTGTCCAGTCAGCCCTGAATGTGTGTGACTGCTTGTGTAGAGCAGGCTTATCTGAGGTTACCACCGCTGACAAAATTCAGATAACTCGGTGACAGGAAGCAGCAGGACCTGTAGCTTCCTGTCAGAGGAACCTGGATCAGGATGTTACACACAGTCAGAGAGTTCTTGTCTTCAGATTGTGTTTTTGGTTTCATGTTAGTGTGAGTATTTGAAAGTGGCAGAGCATCTGAAAGGGGCAGGTTCATCCCCCTGCTCCTTTCCATCAAAGTGTACATGCTTTCTTTTATAATCATTTCCATTATCTTCATACACTGCCCGGCCAAAAAAAGGTCACAAGCCTGTGGGGGCAGTGCTATGATCTGGGGTTGCTGCAGTTGGTTTGGTCTAGGTTCAGCAACGTGCCCAAAGAATGAGGTCAGCTGACTACCTGAATATACTGAATGACCAGGTTCAGTGCCTTGCTCAAGGGCACCTCGGCAGGCGACATTTCGGTTAAAAGACCAAGTTTCTAGAGGCTGCACCACTGCCCCCCCCCCCCCCGGAAAAAACTAATAAAAATAAAGGAGGAATGTAACTAAGTAGATTCTCTCAGTTATTCTACTCAAGTACTATTTTAAGGTAATTGTACTTTACTTGAGTATCAGAATCAGAATACCGTTATGCATTGGGTACTTCTACATTTAATACTTTAAGAACCTTTTGCTAGATATACTTACACACCTTTGCTTCATATTTTCCATGCAGTCCTTTTACTTGACAGTGTTTGGTATTATTACTTTTACTTAATTATATTCTTATAGGATCTGAATACTTCCTCCAACACTGGTTACGGATAGAAGTATTTCTTCCTGTTTTTACTCAAGTAAGAAGAATAGTAAAAGTACTACATTCCTAAACTTACATTTATAAAAGTGAAAAACAATTGTCTGTTTCAGAATATACTTATAGTATCAACAGTTTAATTACTCAGTATGAAGAGTGTTCTGTTTCTGAAAAGGTTATTGGCTCTTTAATATTCATGCATTAATGTGTTCATTCGCAGCTGGATCTGTTTTCAAATGTTATTCAAAAGTATGGGTTAGCAGGACATTGGTCTACTAAATTACAGTAGAAATAACTCAAACTGGTACTGAGGCTCAGCAGTTGAGTATATGTTCATGTAATGACAGTAAAGCTGACGTATTTAAGTATGCACAGAAAGTAGAGCTGGGGGGTTCTCTTGACTCCAGAGCTCACTGTTCTCCCAGCACCGCAAACTGTTCCTACTCTGCCTCCTCTGCAGCCCACAGACGCTCTGAGGCGCTGAAGTTCTATGGCATCATCATCGTCCTGCTCAGAAAGCAGCAGCAGAGAATGATGAACACTTGAGTATGAACACTTGAATATGAACACTTGAATATGAACACTTGAGTTTATGTTGGTGACGGATCATTTATGTCCATAAAGACTGGGTCCCTCATCGACTGATGTCTCTCGCTGCTCGTCAGGTTTTTGATGTCACTGATGACAGTTTATGAAAGGTTGTTCAACAAAGCCAAATACCAAACGAAAGCCCCCCCCGTGTCACATTGTATGATATGATGCAGTACTTTTTCTACCTATCAATAATGTTTTTATAAGATGTAAATGTGTGTACAATTGATAAAAATCAGTAGAATATGTTTTAAAATACTTTGAAAGAGCCATTATGCATACTTTTAAGATAAGATAATATAAGAGGTACTTTACTGATCCCAAACTGGGATTTTTTTTTTTCATAAAACAAAACAAGGCATTGCACATAATTAGAAATTAAAGGAGTAGAATAAACAATTCTAAAAACCTGAAAATCTGAAAATAGAAATAAAAAATAAACCGGCATTAGTGAGTAAAATACAGTTGACTGTGAATATAAAGATCTACAAACTGTCTGACAAATAAACATTATTGAAGTGCTGCAGAGACACAGGGAGCTGCTGCATCAGGCTGCCAACAGCTGGATCCAAGAGAAACGTTATACTTGAATTTGTATATTTGGCTGAAAATACTGTAACTGTACTTTTTACAGAAATGTGCAGAACAGGTACTTTTACTTTTTATACTTTAATTACATTTTGAGGCGTAATGGATTATTTTAGAACATAGTATTTCTACTTCTACTCAGGTACAGGATCTGGGTACATGATCCTCCTCTGACTGCCTCCAGTATATACAGTGGGGCAAAAAAGTATTTAGTCAGCCACCAATTGTTCAAGTTCTCCCATTTAAAAAGATGAGAGAGGCCTGTCATTTTTATCATAGGTATACCTCAACTATGACAGACAGAATGGGGGAAACAATCCAGGAAATCACATTGTAGGATTTTTAATGAATTAATTGGTAAATTCCTCGGTAAAATAAGTATTTGGTCATCTACAAACAAGCAAGATTTCTGGCTCTCACAGACCTGTAACTTCTTCTTTAAGAGACTCCTCTGTCCTCCACTCGTTACCTGTATTAATGGCACCTTTTTGAACTCGTTATCAATATAAAAGACACCTGTCCACAACCTCAAACAGTTATACTCCAAACTCCACTATGGCCAAGACCAAAGAGCCGTCAAAGGAGACCAGAGACTAAATTGTAGACCTGCACCAGGCTGGGAAAACTGAATCTGCAATAGGTAAGCAGCTTGGTGTGAAGAAATCAACTGTGGGAGCAATTATTAGAAAATGGAAGAAATACAAGACCACTGCTAATCTCCCTCAATCTGGGGCTCCACGCAAGATCTCACCCCGTGGGGTCAAAATGATCACAAGAACGGTGAGCAAAAATCCCAGAACCACACGGGGGGACCTAGTGAATGACCTGCAGAGAGCTGGGACCAAAGTAACAGAGGCTACCATCAGTAACACACTACGCCGCCAGGGACTTAAATCCTGCAGTTCCAGACGTGTCCCCCTGCTTAAGCCAGTACATGTCCAGGCCCGTCTGAAGTTTGCTAGAGGGCATTTGGATGATCCAGAAGAGGATTGGGAGAATGTCATATGGTCAGATGAAACCAAAATAGAACTTTTTGGTAAAAACTCAACTCGTCGTGGTTGGAGGAGAAAGAATGCAGAGTTGCATCCAAAGAACACCATACCTACTGTGAAGCATGGGGGTGGAAACATCATGCTTTGGGGCTGTTTTTCTGCAAAGGGACCAGGACGACTGATCCGTGTAAAGGAAAGAATGAATGGGGCCATGTATCGTGAGATTTTGAGTGAAAACCTCCTTCCACCAGCAAGGGCACTGAAGATGAAGCGTGGCTGGGTCTTTCAGCATGACAATGATCCCAAACACACCGCCAGGGCAACGAAGGAGTGGCTTCGTAAGAAGCATTTTAAGGTCCTGGAGTGGCCTAGCCAGTCTCCAGATCTCAACCCCATAGAAAATCTTTGGAGGGAGTTGAAAGTCTGTGTTGCCCAGCGACAGCCCCAAAACATCATTGCTTTAGAGGAGATCTGCATGGAGGAATGGGCCAAAATACCAGCAACAGTGTGGAAACCTTGTAAAGACTTACAGAAAACGTTTGACCTCTGTCATTGCCAACAAAGGGTATATAACAAAGTATTGAGATGAACTTTTGTTATTGACCAAATACTTGTTTTCCACTTATGTGATTTTCTGGATTTTTTTTTCTCATTCTGTCTGTCATAGTTGAGGTATACCTATGATAAAAATGACAGGCCTCTCTCATCTTTTTAAATGGGAGAACTTGCACAATTGGTGGCTGACTAAATACTTTTTTGCCCCACTGTATGTGTTGAAATCACATGTGTTCCTGTACTCGTAAGACATACGGAATCGTCCCTCCCCACTCCGGTCTTCTTCCTGACCCTCAGGACTGAGTGTGTGGAAGGTTTTGTTTCCTACAGCTGTAGGAAACAAAACTTCTTCTTTATGAGCTCGTAAAGAAGCCAGAACCAAAGGAAATTAAGCGAAGTTAACCTGTAATGTAAACTACATCATATTCTGATATTTTGACTCTTGATAACAATATAACCGTCCGGGGCCATGCAGGGGTCTCTGTGTGGAAGCATCTATATTAGCAGCAACCAGGAGGAAAACTGGACCACTAAAGCTCTATATGGGAAGTTAATATCATGAGTTGTCCTTTAATGAATCCACAGTGTGTGTGTGTGTGTGTGTGTGTGTGTGTGTGTGTGTGTGTGTGTGTGTGTGTGTGTGTGTGTGTGTGTGTGTGTGTGTGTGTGTGTGTGTGTGTGTGTCAGTCAGGCTCTCTGCAGCTTGTTGCTGGAGGAGACATTTGAATCTTTCTGCTCTTGTCAAGTTTCTGCTGTCAAACCGAGTTTTCAGACAAATCTGACATCCCCTCAACTTTCCTCCAGTCACTGGAGCGTAGCTGCCTGTGTGTGTGTGTGTGTGTGTGTGTATGTGTGTGTGTGTGTGTGTGTGTGTGTGTGTGTGTGTGTGTGTGTGTGTGTGTGTGTGTGTGTGTGTGTGTGTGTGTGTGTGTGTGTGTGTGTGTGTGTGTGTGTGTTGTTGAGTGCTTGGTTGAACACACAGCCAAAGCTTACAATTTGTCTGTTTTTTACCCAGAATTCTCCCGAGAGTCCGGCTGGGCTCACTGTGTCTGTGTTTGCTAGCTGTAGGATGAGGAGTGCATGCTGGGAACTTGAACTCAACCTTTGCTCTGAGAGGATCTGTGAGGGTTGGTGCTGCGTCCCTGCTGGAGTCACATGCAGGGCTGGAGGCTCATTTAGAGATGATTGAAGACCTGTGGGGAGGGTCCTGCTGAGGGTCCTGCTGAGCTCCCTGTGATGCGTTCATTTAACTTCTGAGGAATGGCTTTGGCAGAATCCATTATGAAAGCTATCAGTTAATATCTTTTTATCATTCATTCTGTCTTCCACATTCCTTCTCTCTTGCCATGGACCTACTTTTACTCTCATCTATTTTCAGTGGCGTTCTTATATGTACCAAACCGGTGGGGCACGAACAACTTATTTATTTATAGGCTTCTTGCACCTTAATTCATGGAGTAAAGAAAACTATCACAAAGCAAAACTTAACAACAACAACCGTCATGCCTCAGCATGAAAACACCAGACTGTATAAGGAACCACTGACACTCGTCACCGTGGTTACAATAGCAATCGATCCAGCAGATCGAGAGCCTAAAGGCTAAACAGACCATCATCATAAACTCTACATCCGCTCACCAAAGCTCCAGTAGAGGGTCAACTTCTTTCACTCTCTGTTTGTATTATTTACAGCTGCTGATGGAGTCTCAGCTCTCTCGTCTCTTCTTCATGACTACACTTTTCACAGCACACACACTTACAGCCAATCAGCTCTGACTTATGAGATGACGTTTCAGTGGGGCTGCGAGCGCTTTGCCCCGCTTGTGATTTTGTTTTCTCCGCACACACTGAATAGAAAACTACTCTGAGCATGCACAGTGTAGTTTTCACAGTGAGGGAGGGGCAGCCTGGAACTCGCCCCACATCGCTCAATAGGCTCACTGTGGATACTGATCAGAAGAACGCAGTCCGAAGCAGCAACGTAGAGACGACTAAACATGATCTTTAAATATATTTAAACATACATTTTAAACATATTTTGGAAATTGTTTTTTATACATTCGGGGCAAAAATGACGAGTAGCCACTATCTATTTTACCCTAAAATACACGACAGGCACACACACATTTGCCTGGTCAAATCCATGTATCTCCTCCCAGTGATGTAATGAACATTTACTCAAGCGTTGTAGTGAAGTAAAATAGGTATGTACTTGAACTTTACTTTACTATACTTTTACTCCACTACATTACAGGCAACTATTGTTGTTTGTACTACACTACATTTATCTGACATATTTAGTATGGTTACTTCGCAGATTTTATTTGCAGTTACTTTATATTACAAAACTACACATTATATTATTAAAGGTTGAGCTTCCCAATAGTATATAAAGTCCACCATTCAAGTGATGAACACAATAACGCACCAATATTTGCATTAAATCATTAAAAAATATCTGGTCCTTAAAATAGCCATTTTGCATAACGAGACTTTTGGTTCTTTTCGATAATAATACTGTATTACATGTACTTCGGTACAATTTGGAATGCAGGATTTTTATTTGTAACTGAGTATTTTTACACTACAGTATTGTTACTTCTACTTTAAGAAATAATCAGAGTACTTCGTCCACTTCTTTCTCCTCCCACACGCACATGTGTGGACAGCGTCATTGTGCACTGACATGGTTCTCTATGATTCCATAATCAGTCAGTAAGACATGTCTGTGCTGAGTCAAATGAGTTGCCTGCTTCACTTATGACTGTTCTTCATTTGGACATATATCCAGTTATGGTTTGAATTCTCCATACAGCCTCTCAAAATCAAAATGATTTCGACATTGTTTAATCTGTGGGTGGCTATCCCATGGTAACTGTTGACTGATCTCTGACAGCCAGTACGCTGCTGATTGGACGTCATACCGTGAAAGTTAATACAACATTTTTCCACATGACTTTGATTGTGTGAAGTTGGATATGGGGGTGGTGTAGCGTGTGCATACTTTGATGTGTTACCCCTAGAATCCAATCACAGCAGCAGGGAGGAGGCATGTATGGAATGTTTAAGACAGTGTTAGCTGTGTAACTGCCTGCAGGCCCTAGTGTTCTCTTGACAGGTATTGCGCCGCTTAAATTACACGCTACCCCCTTTTCTTTTTTATTTGCATGTAACATATAAAGCAACACACATGCATTTCCTGGTTGGTTCAATCAGGAGAAACATATCTCTGAGCAAACAGTGGAGCTGATGGGGATGAGATGAAGAGAATGATGAGCTCAAATTGTGCCCAGGATATAATGACGCAGTGATGCTGCTGGATCTCTGATGAACTGCCAATAATCAGCTGATTGGCGGTGGATGAGGAGTGATAGAGAGAAAAAGTAAAGGAAGTCTGATTGAACTCACTCTGAGCTTCATTACAAGCCTACAGTACAACACCGAAATATATGCAAGAACAACGTCTCTAAGGTAACAAAAAGTACAATGTGTAAGGAGTAAGTGAGAATATACATTGTGATATATCTGATGCACACACACACACACACACACACACACACACACACACACACACACACACACACACACACACACACACACACACACACACACACACACACACACACACACATTTCAGATCTATACACACTCTGTGAAATCATTTGTTCATCACCTTATTCTTAGTTGGTGTTCCAGATGTTTCTCTGTCCCGTGATGATGACGTCACTGAGGATAAGCGTCTATCCTCTCAGATCTCCTACTCTTAGATTCTGTAAGCAGTGCTTGTGATAACGTGATGATTACACCCTCAGAAGGAAAACAGAACGAAAATCACCAGTTAGTTGTTATTCATCAGTAAACCTCAGAATCAAACATTACTTCAGCTTTACCTGAAGGGCCCCCTCCTCATCGGGGCCATATCGGACCAGGGAGTGTCCTGTGAACCCTTCGTAGAAGATGTTGTTTTGTTTCTGAGCTTTTTCTCTCAGCATTCTGAGATACTGCTCCACCACTGAACACTTCTGTTTAATAAGATTACAATATGATATTTTGTTGATATTCAACAACTCTCTTGGTACTTTTTTTCTCGTTATTCCAAAATGATGATGAAACTGAATATCATTTACCATAAATCGCCCATCCAAGAAAAATGGTTTATTCCATGAAATATGTTTTATTATTTATGACAGATGACGAAAACAAAATTCAGGAAAAAAATGTGGGAGGGACATATTCCCCCTTTACCAATGGAATTACACCCTTGAGTGATCTTTATATTTATGCGAGATCAGTTGGTAACCACGGTAACACTTTTGCACATCAGTATGTATGCAGGGAAGAAAGAAAAGCGTTTAGGAGCAAGAGGTGTTGTTGTGTTACAGAGCTGAAACAAAAAGCTGATGAAAAGATTTAGGATCAGGTCATGAATAAAAATGTGAACCGAGTTTTGTCTCGAGCCTCTCAAACCACTGTGTTGACAGACTCCATTGTGCATTAGAGAAATGAAGAGTATCCCTTTAAAGAGTCCTCTCCTGCTGATTTCCAGGTGTAGATAGATAGATAGATAGATAGATAGATAGATAGATAGATAGATAGATAGATAGATAGATAGATAGATAGATAGATAGATAGATAGATAGATAGATAGATAGATAGATAGATAGATAGATGGATGGATGGATGGATGGATGGATGGATGGATGGATGGATGGGCGGGCGGGGGGGGAGGGAGGGAGGTAGGTAGGTAGCTAGGTAGGTAGGTAGGTAGGTAAGTAGGTATGTAGGTAGGTAGGTAGGTAGGTAGGTAGGTAGGTAGCTAGGTAGCTAGGTAGCTAGGTAGGTAGCGAGGTAGGGAGGTAGGGAGGTAGCTAGGTAGCTAGGTAGGTAGGTAGGTAGGTAGGTAGGTAGGTAGGTAGGTAGGTAGGTAGCTAGGTAGGTAGCTAGGTAGGGAGGTAGCTAGGTAGCTAGGTAGGTAGGTAGGTAGCTAGGTAGGTAGGTAGGTAGGTAGCTAGGTAGGTAGGTAGGTAGGTAGGTAGGTAGGTAGGTAGGTAGGTAGGTAGGTAGGTAGGTAGGTAGGTAGGTAGGCACTTTATTAATCCAGAGGGAAATTCAAGGTCTCCAGTAGATTATAGACAGCACACACAACATAAAAAAGATGATATAAAAATTGTAAGGTGCTCAAGGTGTATATCACCATGTAGTGTATCTACTTTAAAGAGTCCTCTCCTGCTGATGTCCAGGTGTATATCACCATGTAGTGTATCTACTTTAAAGAGTCCTCTCCTGCTGATGTTCAGGTGTATATCAGTATGTACTGTCTCTTCTTTAAAGAGTCCTCTCCTGCTGACGTTCAGGTGTATATCAGTATGTAGTGTCTCTACTTTAAAGAGTCCTCTCCTGCTGATGTTCAGGTGTATATCAGTATGTAGTGTCTCTACTTTAAAGAGTCCTCTCCTGCTGATGTCCAGGTGTATATCAGTATGTAGTGTCTCTACTTTAAAGAGTCCTCTTCTGCTGATGTTCAGGTGTATATCAGTATGTAGTGTCTCTACTTTAAAGAGTCCTCTCCTGCTGATGTTCAGGTGTATATCAGTATGTAGAGTCTCTACTTTAAAGAGTCCTCTCCCGCTGATGTTCAGGTGTATATCAGTATTGTCCACCAAACTGGATCCGGTTCAAGATCTGATCTTTTGCTTTTCTGGCGCTTTTCTTGTTCTAGCCTGTAGCACCCCTTGTGTTTCCACCGCTTAAATTAATAAGTTAAATGTGTTGTAACCATAGACTGTATATACAGTGTATATACAGTCTATGGTTGTAACTGTGTTACTGAGAATGTTAACAGGTATCATATTACCCCACTTTCAGGCATTATATTACTGCGTTACCGCAAAAAGTAATACACTACTGTAACTGTTACTTTTGTAACGCGTTACACCAAAAACGTATGTTAGCATAGCAAGCGATGCTACTCTCAGTATCTTGACTGCTTTGTTATCCTATTGTGGCATAAGCCGTTTTCTACAGGAATATTATACCGGCGTAGTTTTCCTTCTGATGTTCCTTCTGACGGCAACCTGTGTAGCCCATATATTGATTCCATCAGATAGCTGCAGTAATACAAAACAACAGGAGAACGTGTGCCTGCTCTTCACAATGATCAATAACAGAGAACGGATGGTGATTATAGTAAGGTAAAACAAACAGCATCACACTGACCTGGTTAGTGTTGCCTGGCTTTATAAAGTGTGTGTTTATAAGTGTGTGGTCGTGTTCTTGTCACTTTGCTCAGCGCTACTGCTTGTTACAACTTGTACTCGCTGTACTCGCCATGAACTGTTATTGCCCAGGTTAATCTCCCCCCTCTGAAGTAAGCGTGACGTATTTGGTTGTTGGATCTTGCCGGATCTTTCTGCCCGAATGGGGTCAGAAAGATCTGGTTTTTCGGCGCTTAAAGCCGGCGCCGCTGCGGTGGAATCACGAAAAACCAGATCCTTATCGGCTCCAGCTTCGGCTCTGGGTTGGTGGAAAAGTGGCATGTCTCTACATGAGCCCAGTCTGCTCTGATTGGTTAGCTGGCCAGCTTTGTTGTGATTGGTCAACTGATTAGAGAGGCCTGTCCTGGCTCTTAGCCTATCACGTACAATGTTTTACAGCGCTAGCCAATAAGAGCGCAAGTGTTTCATCTTGAGGCAACTAGAAGTAAACAAAGGAGTCCATTGGAAATCTTTTAAGGGGGGGCACACACACACACACACACACACACACACACACACACACACACACACACACACATGCTTACACAAAGCAAACACACGCACGCACGCACACAAACACAAATAAACACATGGAGCAGCATGGTGTTGCATGTTGTAATGCAGAGCAAATACAGACATTCTGCCCTCCATGTGATTGCTCCTTTTACCCAGAGGACATTAATACACGCACGCACGTACGCACGCACGCACACAGACACAGACACAGACACACACAGACACACACACACACACACACACACACACACACACACACACACACACACACACACATACACACATAGTCGATGTGATTGCAGCTCTCACCAGAGGACATGAACAAACAATCACAGATTGAATTCAGGAGTGTTTATTCACCTGGCCCTGTATGTGTGTGTGTGTGTATCTGTGTGTGTGGGTGGAGGTCACAGGGTGGGTGACATGCTCTGTATGCAGCTCTCACACTGCAGCTCGGCAGACAGAAACAGAAACCATTGCATTTATTCTAGATTCCCTTTAAGGTTTTGTTTTTCTTCCATCGATTGGAAGAAATGCTCAGCAGTACAAAGGCTCAGCTGGAAATGTAATAATACTGGAAAAATGGTTGGGAGAAAAAGCAGGAGGTTGATGAGAGAGGCTAACCATTAAAGCAACATTAATCATTGAAGGACAAGGGACCTTCCTCCAGGGTCCCTGCTCCTGCCTAAGTAGAACTGTGCAGCTCAGTGATGTCACAGTTAACCTCACACCACCATCCCTCCACTGGAGGATCAGATCAGTAACATACACTGTTACAGTGAAAACAGACTTTAACATTACCAATGAAAGAAACTCCTGTACATATCCTGCTACTAAAGCAACCATAAGAGCCGTGTCTGTGTTTATGCTGTGCTGCATTACACTTACCTGAAGGTTTATGTTACAGCTCATGTAGTTATAGGTCATCATGACAACAGGAGCTGCATAAAGTACAGCTTTTATAGTGCAAACACAAGAGGGGTGTGTTGATGCCTTCATCATAAGAGACATCAATGCAGAAAATACACACACTCCTCCTTCAACCACCACCCGGCTACTTCACCTTCACTACTGGCTATAGACAATTTGTTGGGTATTTCGTCATATTATCACACAGCTTTGTTGAATACTCAATTCTGATTGGTCAATCTGGAGATTTCAGAGGTTATATATACTCGATAACACACCACTGCTTAGCAAAATAGTAGCCATTACTAAGGAGGATCAAGAGAGAGAAGGAAAGAGGTTTAAAGACACCAACAGGAACAGCAGAATAAGACAGACAGGAAGTAAACACTAACAGTAACAGCAGAATAAGACAGACAGGAAGTAAACACTAACAGTAACAGCAGAATAAGACAGACAGGAAGTAAACACTAACAGTAACAGCAGAAGAAGACAGACAGGAAGTAAACACTGGGTGCGGTCGAATAGTCAGTTTAGCTTAGGAAGGTTCCTTTAGGAGCGAAATGACCCGGAAGTACTTCAGTGGCAGCCATGATAAGAGCTGTTCGAATTCTCTAGATCAGTGGTTCTTAAACTTTTTGTCTGACGACCCCACAAAAAAAACTGGAGAGGTTTGGTGACCCCACTTTCCCAAAAGTGTGTAAGTGTGACGTCACGTTTCCGTAGCAACCGATTTTTTGTTCCAATCCAAACAAATTAACAATGTATGACGATTATTTTATGGAAAAGGAACGATTTTGTGTGAATTAATTTACGAGTTTGCGTCTCCAATGATTTGAGTGATAGTCATACATTTTGAAAGAAACAGCAATGCCATCTGCAGTTTGGTTGTTTGGGGGCGGGCTGTAAATCGCGTTGCCAGGACAACGTTATGCATTGCAAACCCATGGTAACGACTGTCAATCAAGCAAAAACAAATAGGCAATGTGTAAGAAAAGGCCTGGGCGGCAACAATTTATTAACGCAAACAAGAACTGGAACAAACAAAGCAATGAAACAAATGTCCAAATCAAACGGGAGTCAAGAGTCAACAGAGAGTGTGTATGATTGGAACGATCTCACTTCCTCTTATACGGACGCCATGTCAATGAGAAGGATGGGCCTGCTTCCGCGAGCATAGCAGGTCAATTCGGGGATCGATGCTGCTCACAGCAACACGAAGATTCTCCTCCATGCTGTTGAGACGACATCTGTATTTGTTCTTTATGTAGGCCAGGGACGAAAATGTCTTTTCGCACAGATAGGTTGATCCAAACGGCGTGAGGATGTCCATGGCAGCCTTGGACAACCCGGGGTATTCCTGCACAACTGACAGCCAGAATTCATCTAGAGTTTTTGAGGCAAACGACGCCTGCAATGTGCGGTCGCTGGACAGCTCAATCAGCGCATCCTCGAGCTCAGATGGCAGGTTGTTTGAGGAGCAGTTGGTGAATGGTTGTCGTACCCAGTCAAAAGGCTCTACATTCTCCGTGAGGAAATACTTATTGAATTTGTCGAGGAGACTACGAAGATGACAGGTTATTGACTCTTTCAATGAATTGGCATTCATGTCACTCTCCAAAAAGTCGTGCAGCTCCGAGAACATTTCAAAGTCCCCACTCTCTGCACGGGCTGCCCAACGCTGCAATTTTTTTGTGAAAGCATTCACTTTGTCTGAGAGGGTCAGGATGTTTGTGCTGGGGCCTTGTAGTGACAGGTTGAGACTATTTAATTTGTCAAATATGCACGCCAGGTATGCAAGACGTGATAACCATCTCGAGTCAGTGAGATGGTCTGCAAGAGGGGAATGCACGTCTGAGAGGAAGGTGCGCACCTCGCTTCGCAACTCGAACAGGCGTGTAAGAACTTTGCCCCGTGAAAGCCACCTTACCTCTGAATGAAAAAGAAGGGATTCATGTGCAGACCCCATTTCCTGGCAGAGAAGGGCGAAGAGTCGTGAATTTAAAGGGCGCGATTTGATCGAATTCACTATTTGGATTGCTGTTTGAAGAACATTGTTAAGCTCGGGTTCAAGTGTCTTGGATGCCAGGGCCTCCCTATGGATAATGCAGTGTGTGAACTTGACATGTGGTGCAACGCTAAGGACCTTGGCTTTCAGCCCTTTGTGTTTTCCCATCATAGCCCCGGCACCGTCAGTGCATATGCTTATGCATTTATCCCAATCCAGGCCTGTCTCCTCCATCCAACCATTAAGACAGTTAAAAATGTCTCCACCAGTACATCTTCCTTCCATCGGAGAGCAGCACAGCATGTCCTCATGCAGTTTCCCGTCATGACTGTAGCGAATGAAAACCATTAAATGGGCTACATTAGTCAAGTCAGTAGACTCGTCTAACTGCAAAGAAAACCGGCTGTTTTTCACTCTCTCGATGAGCTGGCATTTCATATCATTAGCGATGTCGTTAATGCGTTTGGACATGGTATCATTGGAGAGGGGAATCTGTTTAAGCACACTTGCGATCTTTTCACCATGCATTGCTGTGGTCATCGCAATTGCTGCAGGAAGGATGAGGCTTTCAGCAATTGTGTGTGGCTTTTGTGCTTTGGCTACAAGGTGGGCCACTTTGTATGACGCTGCCAAGGCTTTGGTGGGCACAGTAGCTTGGCTATGCACAACGGTCTTTTGCCCATGCAGCGCAGCTTCTTTTCGTAAAAAAAATGTCATGGGTTTCTGAGCATCATCTGGATGTCGGCTTTCGAGATGTCGTCTCATTTTTGTGGGCTTTAAACTTTCATGTGCCAGAACATCGCCGCAAATAACACACTGTGGGTGGTCGAGCTCATGTTTTACCTGGCACGTGAATCCATATTTAAGAAATTCTTTCAGGTATCGGCGACGCCTCGTTGGTGGGTCTTTTTTATTCTCACCACCGGCCAAACTTGTCCCATCTGAGGATCGCGGAGGAGTAGGTGCACAACTGGAGGTAGATGGCACTTCTGAGCTCAAATCATTGTTTTTTAGCAGCCACCTGTCCATTTTTGATGAAAGTTATAACTAGGCTAGTGGCTAAAAAAGTGGCTAGTATCACAAACGTGGCTAGTAACGTGGCGAGTTAACTATGACGTATTGTAAAAAAACCGGGAAGAAATTGAGTTTGAACAGTGGGCGCAGATTGTTACATTGTTTCTATCATAGGACCAATAAACGATTCGAAACGCCATTTAAAGCTGGGCAACTTTTTTTTTTCTCTCTCTCTCTCCCTCTTAACAGCGTGTAGGAATGAGAAAAAGGCAGATTTTCATTGTATTGACATTTTATTTTTCGTTGTTTCACCAGGTGTTATAACAGCTAATTTCCGACTGAAGTAACAAATAATTTTGCGACCCCACGGAAGTTTTTGCCGACCCCGTTTGGGGTCGCGACCCCTAGTTTAAGAATCACTGCTCTAGATGATAGGAAAGGAACTCTGAAACTTCCTTTATAACCTACTTTATTTTAGGAAACACTGGACCTTCCTTTACGAAAGGAAAGGAGAAAATGCTATCCCACAATGCCTTGCGGCCGCAACATTTGCCGTGACACAACATTCGGCCGTTCACGGAAACAGCCGATCGTGACGGAGAAATGCGTTCTATGAAAGCTATAGTGATTATTAAGCAATTTAAAACGTGTGCTGTAACTTGTTAAAGTGATTTGTTTAGAACGTTCAGCTCTGTATTAATCAAAAGGAGAAATATGAAATGATCAAATAAAGTCCACATTTCAGTGTTTCCTGTTGTAATGGTGATATACTTAGTGATAGGTTAAGGCATAACAAGTTTATTATAAATACATTTGTATTATTTAAAAATATTTCATATAATCATACGTATTGGGATTCATATGGGTTAATACGTGTGGACCGGAGGGTGAGGGTGACGAGCACAAGTTTCACTTTCCTTTTTCATTTCAATTCTAACCTTTGTAATGAAGAATATATGTCTCTCTGTTGTCCTCGTTCATAAAGCATAAAACAACACCATCAGTCAGCATGGTGCAGAGTAGATGCGCTTTCAGGAGTCCGCCTTATAGAAACTGTAGTCCCCCACAGCAGACGCACATTAATAACGTGCTTCATCATAAATACGTGAGATAGTGTAAGTACAGTCGGATTCCTTAAACCCGTGACGTTTCACACAAAGGTCAAGGAATAGTAGATAGGAGCTGATTTCTTGACAATTCGACCGTACCCAATAACAGGAACAGCAAAAGAAGACAGACAGGAAGTAAACACTAACAAGAACAGCAGAAGAAGACATACAGGAAGTAAACACTAACAGGAACAGCAGAAGAAGACATACAGGAAGTAAACACTAACAGGAACAGCAGAAGAAGACATACAGGAAGTAAACACTAACAGGAACAGCAGAAGAAGACAGACAGGAAGTAAACACTAACAGGAACAGCAGAAGAAGACATACAGGAAGTAAACACTAATAGGAACAGCAGAAGAAGACAGACAGGAAGTAAACACTAACAGGAACAGCAGAAGAAGACAGACAGACAGGAAGTGAAAGGTTTAATAAACTCCACACAGCTCAGTAAACACTTTGAAATGTTGACTTCATTTGATCATTTCAGTAGGAAATTAGATCCACTAAAGCCTACAAGCCTGTCTACATGTCTCTCTGTTGTCCTCGTTCATAAAGCATAAAACAACACCATCAGAGCACGGTGCAGTGTAGATGCGCTTTCAGGAGTCCGCTTTATAGAAACTGTAGTCCCCCACAGCAGACGCACATTAATAACGTGCTTCATCATAAATACGTGAGATAGTGTAAGTACAGTTGGATTCCTTAAACCTGTGACGTTTCACACAAAGGTCAAGGAATAGTAGATAGGAGCGGATTTCTTGACAATTCCACCGTACCCAATAACAGGAACAGCAAAAGAAGACAGACAGGAAGTAAACACTAACAAGAACAGCAGAAGAAGACATACAGGAAGTAAACACTAACAGGAACAGCAGAAGAAGACAGACAGGAAGTAAACACTAACAGGAACAGCAGAAGAAGACATACAGGAAGTAAACACTAATAGGAACAGCAGAAGAAGACATACAGGAAGTAAACACTAACAGGAACAGCAGAAGAAGACAGACAGGAAGTAAACACTAACAGGAACAGCAGAAGAAGACATACAGGAAGTAAACACTAATAGGAACAGCAGAAGAAGACAGACAGGAAGTAAACACTAACAGGAACAGCAGAAGAAGACAGACAGACAGGAAGTGAAAGGTTTAATAAACTCCACACAGCTCAGTAAACACTTTGAAATGTTGACTTCATTTGATCATTTCAGTAGGAAATTAGATCCACTAAAGCCTACAAGCCTGTTATATAAACTATAAACTGTGTGACTGACCCGAGCTTGCACTTAGTTGTTCTGATTGCTCCGCCCCTTCGCTCCAACCCCTCTCCCTCCCTTCCACATTTACAAGTGAAAATTACTTTAGCCGCACATTAATCCCGAGAACTGTAGCAAAAGTCAAGGCAGCGGATTTGTAGATTTATACTGCCACAGAGCAGATTTGTGAAGTTGTAATGACTGATTTGAGAGGTTGTAATAACCAAGTTGCAGTTGTAATGGAAAATAATTTGAAAAACTATATATTTTTATTCAAGAGAAAATTTCATCACTAACTTCATTTTTTTCTACAAGCTACAAAACTTTTTTTTTTATGCGACTTCAAATTTTGTTCACAGATACTTGGATATGTATACAAGTGTAAATGTATGCACACAATGTCAGATTTCTTTTCTGCAAGTTCTCACATTGTACTCTACAAGTGCTCACATCAGGTTTTACAAGCTCTCGCATTTTGTACCACAGGACAGGAACTGTGAACGGACTTGAACATTCACAGAAAACCTCTGTGTCATATCTCCTTGCTTGATATTATTAAGAAACAGCAGTTTATTTCTCTCTGCTTATTATGTTCTTTAAGTCCCCCTTAGACACCTCTGCTTCTGCTGATCATCGCTGTGCTTTTGATTATTATCAGTGTTATCTTCATCAGCTTTCTGCAGACCTCCCTGCATGTCCTCTGAGGGAACATTTAAACAAAGGTCGCCCTCAACCTATTTGAAGGCG
>NC_086356.1:21181223-21203723 GCF_036324505.1 Eleginops maclovinus | reverse complement strand
AATGGAGAAGTTCAGTTATTATGCTCTGTAAAAAATGCTTTCCCCAAAATCACGTAAAAGATTAATGAAAACAAGGTGTTTCCGCTTCTAATAACTAAAACAATCTGCCTATAGAGCCATGTGTTTATTTGTTTCTTAATGTCTTTCATTTTTGTAAATCACTTTGCCTTGTGTTGAAAGGTGCTTTATAAATAAACTTACCGTGCCTTGGAGGAAGAACTGACTTCAGCATGCATCACCCAGCATCTTTATAGCGCTCTGCCACGGCACATTACAGAACCTAGGCCACCCAAAAATACGTCCAAAAGAAGTTGTCACTCTACTCAAAATATACCTAAATATGATAAACAAAAGACTACAAACAACGAGTAGAGACCAAAAGAGAAACAAAAGCACTCCAGAGTCTTTGAAGAAGCAAAACAACTAGAAATAAATGCACAAAGACACAAAGAAAAATACAAATTGCAAACCCACATTGACTCCAAACACAGTATTTGCAGTGAGTTCCTTTAAATTCTGCCCCAGGAATCCATCCCTGTACCCGGGCAGAGGGTGTCCTGCAGATCTATTAGGTTCTCATTGTCTTCTCCCTTCATTCTCTTCCAGAGCATCAAGGTGTCATGGCAGCCGCCTCCCCGCAGCGCCCAGAACGGCATCATCTCCGCCTACAAGATCAAATATAGAAAGACTGGTCGCCGTGGAGACCAGGAGGCCATTGAACCAAACAACTTTTGGTACCTGTTCACAGGTGGGACTTTACAATGAGAAAAATGTAGAATATTACCAGACTTATCATTTAATATGGGAACTCATTTACTCTTTCAATTACACTTGTGAAACTAGATCCTTGTTTTCTGTGTTCAGTCTCAAAGTTTAGACAAAACTTGCAAAAAAAAGACAAAGGTTCTTAAAGTCTGCATGTATTGAACCAGCATGCTATTCAGTGTGTGTATGTAAATGTGTGTGTGGGTGGGTGAAATGGGGGATTTCTCAAGTTGTATCTGGTTTGTTTTATTGCTGCATTTAAAAAAAAAAATCCACATCTGCACAAGTGTCTGTTCGCGTGTGCTTGTGTTTGTGTGTGTGTGTGTGTGTGTGTGTGTGTGTGTGTGTGTGTGTGTGTGTGTGTGTGTGTGTGTGTGTGTGTGTGTGTGTGTGTGTGCGTGTGCGCAAACTGCCACCAGCTATTATTTCAATTTGAGCTTTGCTGGATTTGAATGAAACTGAAACTTCCTTTTCATTATTTTCCACTGATGGCTATCTTCATCTGTCTGTCCACACAGGAACTCATTACCCAGTGGCAGGTGTTATGTTTGTGTGTGTGTGTGTGTGTGTGTGTGTGTGTGTGTGTGTGTGTGTGTGTGTGTGTGTGTGTGTGTGTGTGTGTGTGTGTGTGTGTGTGTGTGTGTGTGTGTGTGTGTGTGTGTGTGTGTGATCTACCTGCTGCCTGGCTGTCAGCAATAATCCATCCTTTCACTCGCTGAGAATAAGAAAGCACATTTCAATAAAAACATGGCACATTGCAGCTTTCCTGCGGAGATCAAGGACAGCAAAGGAAACAATTATCAACACTGTAGTTCACACTGCACTGTGAACTCAAAGGTGCATGTCTGTTTGGCTCTTGAATTTGTGATTTTACCAAAGACTTGCTGTGAAAATTGAAGTTGAGGCTCTACATCTTCACTTTGAAGTGAAAAAACGAAACCAGCTTCAATAAAAGGAAACATTACCAGTTAGGGGAAAATAAGTATAAATGGTTTTTAAAGTAACACGCATGTTGCAAGTGACTGAACCGTTCAGACTAAGATTTAGTGCTGAGATGGCCACAAGGACAGGTTTAAAGCTGAAACCTACAAGTCCCAAGTCAAGGACGAGTCCTAATCTTTGTTTTAAATACTGAACGGGTCCCTTTGTGACATTCACCAAATTATTTGCTTTTGAACTTTAAAAGACCACAGGATAAGGTCATCTACATATATCTGCATATATATAGTGTATTAATTGTGATTGCTCACAGGTTGTGAAGGTCTAATCACACACCTATCCCACTTGAAGGATTTAAAAACTCTGTATATAGTAAAGCCTGTAAGAGATACATATAATCTATATATACAGCCCTGGAAAAAATTAAGAGACCACTTCAGCATTATCATTTTCTCTTGTTTTATTCTTTATAGACCGTCTTTGAGTTACTTTTTTTTTATTTTTTTTTACTGTATTGTATAAAGCACTGACAACATTTCTCTGTGTTGGAATTCAAAAGACACTGGAATGGCTGCCATAGAGATAAAGATCTTTTTTTAAATGTGGAGTGGTCTCTTAATTGTTTCTGGAGCTGTATATATAATCAGAGGTTCAGTCATTTGGAAGAGACACAGTTTTAAATGTACTCAGTATGTTACCACCCCTCCCCGCCCCCCCAGGTCTGGATAAAGGCAGCCAGTACAGTTTCCAGGTAGCAGCCATGACGTCCAATGGAACGGGTCCGGCCAGTGACTGGTTCAACGCAGAGACACCAGAGAACGACCTGGACGGTAAGTGTGTGTGTGTGTGTGTGTGTGTGTGTGTGTGTGTGTGTGTGTGTGTGTGTGTGTGTGTGTGTGTGTGTGTGTGTGTGTGTGTGTGTGTGTGTGTGTGTGTGTGTGTGTGTGTGTGTGTGTGTGTGTGTGAGTGAAAGGAGTGATTTGTACATCAGCATGTAAGTAGCTCCGCTGTCCCGACACACATAAATATTTAAGCACTTAAGGAATGAGACGGATAGATGGAGGGGAGATCTGCCTCAGGCGAGGGGGCAGGGGGAGAGAGAGGAAAGCGGAGGACAGTAGAGGAGAAGTACAGCGCATTTCCATGTACATTTCTGTGTACAGTAAGATCAGAACACAAAACTGAGAGATATTTTTTATTATATAACACTTAACTGTTTTTTTTACAAGCACTTTATGAACATTTGATAAATGCTGAGTTGATCAATAAATAAGGACACACTGCCTGCTGTTGAGTTGTGTGAATGTTATTTAAGCCTACAATATAAAAGACAAGGCTTTGAATGAAACATTTATTGATACGGAGACTAAGTGTTTATTAATATATTTTACAATAACCATAACTCTTCTGTCTGCACCAATAAGTGGAGGCGTCTTTATTTAAAGAGAATGAATGCCAATATTGAAAACACAGAATATTATGAAATATGAATTCCTAATTGTTTTCAATGTTTCTAATCTCATTGTAAATGCCTAACAGACACGGTTAAAGTGATACACAACATAAATGATAAATACGGTTTGCAGGGAGATTTATAGTAAGGGAGTTAGATGAAAAATCTGTTGAGTTTTAATATAAACTTTGTGTGGAAACTCTACTGCTGCCTGCAGCTCAGACTGCCAGAGTTGCAAATCACATTTTTCCAAAATAATCAGTCAGTAAATCCTTTGATTTAGTTACTTTAAAACATTCTGTTATACAAATATTAGAAAAACACTAATACTATCAAAGCCAACATGCTACTATCTTTAGATTTGCTCAGATAACTATTTTTTACAGTATCAGGAAAATAGTTTTTTTCCAAAGCAAATAAAAAAAAAAAAGAAAGAAAGAAAGAAAATTTGGGTTTAATCTCCTCATAATTTGAGCAGAATAATTATAAAATGGACCTCAGGCTGAGTCTCAGAAGCAGCAGCCCTGGTTAGCAGGAAGCAGCTGAGAAGAAATGAACACATCCATGCTAACTGTGTTTCTGAGGGAGACTCAATCTCATTTCGATGGATTATCACTCAATAAAGGGAAAAGAAGCGTCTCCCCGGAGGACTAAGAGCACCCTAATCAGATCCAATCTGATGTTGAGAAAAATAACGCCAAGTGTCAGGGCTTATTAGGGCTTAATACACAGCTAACAGGGTTAGCATCTGTTAGCAACGGGCGCTCTAAGTAAATTACAAAGCACTGTTAGTGCTGCTGCTAACAGCCGGAGTTGGAGGTCAGAGTGGAGCTATAGGACTGCAGGAATACCGAGATCTCTTCTTTGGCATGATGTTCCACTGTTGGTGTTTTTGCAGAAAGTCAGGTGCCTGACCAGCCCAGCTCTCTGCATGTCAGGCCACTTCCAAACAGCATCATCATGTCCTGGACCCCCCCCCTCAGCCCAAACATCCTGGTTCGAGGTTACATCATCGGCTACGGCGTGGGAAGTCCCTATGCCGAGACAGTGCGAGTGGACAGCAAACAGAGATACTACTCCATCGAAAACCTTGGTGAGGAGGTGATGGGGAGGGGACGGGGACGTGATGGGGGGGTTGATGGGGAGGAAACAGGAGCTGTGACCTCACACAGATCTCCATCAAACTGAAACGTTGACTTAAATTAAATGTTGTATGTCAACAAATTTCACATAACTGTATTAAGTTAGTTAAAAACAATAATATTAAGTTGAACCTAATATGTATTGCTTTCAGCCAACCTAATACAATTATCTGAATTTTGTTGACATAATACATTTAATTAAAGTCAACGTTTCAGTTTTTCAAGGAAGAAAAAAGTTTTTTAAAACAATAATAAAAATGTAATGCCATGCAAAGGAGGATCTGGTGTAAATACTATAGAACAGTTTAACAATTTTAGGAACTTTACAGTTGAGTTAAACAGCACGTGGGGAAGTTAGAATAAATTAGAAGAAGTTATGTGATGTGATTTTGACTTATTTCAGTAAACTTCCCTACAGCAGGTTGCCCCTCATAGTGAAAATGTGCTGAATATTAATCCCTGAGTTCCATTTTTCATCTCAGTCAAAGCTTTTGGTTTCTGAACTGTCTACCATCAGCACCATAATAATACATAATTCCATAAATATACACATCCAATGTACTTATCAACACCAAATATTTAATGTTTGCTGCCCCCAGAGATCCAGCTGCACATCCTGCTGACAATGTGCCAATATTGACTCAGCACCTCCCTGTTCCAGTCCTCCATTATGATGATGAAATTCCCATTTAATTACCATCAATACTTTAAAGAAATCTAATAAGAAAGCTGCTTGAGGTGGAAATCTAATTATGAAAGGACGCATAACTGAAAACATCCTCCCCCAGTGAACACAACAAGCAATCTGCATGCCAAAGGAGACAGTGAAGAATTTTCTAACGCTGATGAAAAGTCCCATTTGAGGTCTCATAATGGAGTAATGAAAAATAAATGTGGCCGGTGCATTGCACACATGGAAGTAAGTGCACGTACACAATATTTATAATTCATAGTGATGCAGCATGGCCAGGAGCCGCCAGTGCCCAGCCGCTGCACGGAAATCAGCTCAGACGTCTCCAGTCAGTGTGTCCTCAGTGACACAGGAAGTCCTCATGGGACAGCTCACGACTGCCACTTCCTTTAACCTGGAAGAAACAACTCTCTCTGTTAACAAGACATTCATAATGAAACAATAACATATACATGAGATGTCCACGTCTTATGTAGAGAATTCAACTGTTGTGCCAAAAAAACTAAAACAATGCATTTATGTATGCATTCATGAAAGCATGTTCAATTAAGATGAACAGAGACTACCGATGTCGATGCATCCCTATTAATATGATTTTAAAGCAGGTGAAAAAGCGATGTAAATGTTATGAAAATATCAAACTCCTCGATCCATGGCGAAACACACACAGAGGTGCTCAGAGACTCTCTTTAAAGGAGACGTCAGGACTGTGAGATGGAGATGGTCATGTCACATTCATGCAATACATAGGTAGTGCTGCTACAGCCTTGTTACATTCATTCCCTCACTGCAAACATGTTGATCTGGAAATATATGGAAAAACTGAGAACCCATCAATCAGAGAACACACAGGCGAGAGGATTAAGAATGTGCGTTTTTCTGGTAAAGCACTTAAATATTATTATTAGTATAAGCGTCTCCTTTAAATCTCAACCACTGTTATTAACCAGGATTTACTTATAGTCACGTGATCCCAAAAAGTGTCAAATATATCTGGAAAGAAAATCTGATTAACAGGATAATAAAGGACCCTAGAGAAGTGTAGAAGAAGACAGAGTAGCCTAAATTGTTCTCAAATTACTTCATTGGCTAAACATTTAAATAAATAAATATATATATATATATAGATATATATATATATATATATATACTATATATTGCTGAAGTATAACAAATGGATAACAGTTAAAAGAAAGATGAAGTTAGGAATGATTTGAGTCAATCCTGTGATGATGCTGTGCTGTGTTTCCTGCTGTCTGTTCAACCCTTCATGCTTCCCTCTGTCTCTCTGTATCTCAGAGCCCAGCTCGCACTATGTCATTTCCCTGAAGGCTTTCAATAACGCCGGAGAGGGAGTCCCTCTGTACGAGAGCGCCGTCACACGATCTCTGACAGGTACACACACGCACACGCACACGCGCGCGCACACACACACACACACACACACACACACACACACACACACACACACACACACACACACACACACACACACACACACACACACACACACACACAAACAAATACGACACATCTGAGTTCACATCATGAAGGTTATGTCTAATAAAACCGAAACAGTAAGAGGGTAGTGTACTGTGACTGTCATCCAGTATCAGTACTGATGCTAATGGCATTACAATCACTTGTACTTGTAGAAGTACAGTATATACAATATTAGTTGCTAGTTTTGGGTAGCTACAGCATTTATAGTAGTAGAAGAAGAACTAGGAAATTGAATACTGGCATTAGTACTGGCAGGGGCAGTGTTGCCACAGTTACCTTGAAAAGTAATCTGATTACCTTTAAAAGTAACTTAGTTACTTTAATGATTACTTGATTTTAAAAGTAACTAAGTTAGATTACAAGTTACTTTATTAGTTACTTTCAGCAGCTGCCGACAACACCCCGCCGCCTCAACATAAAAATGAGTCCAACATACTGCCCGACCATCTTCTTCAACTCTCCCCCACTTTCTGGTTTTGCACCGAAGTCCAGCTTTTGTTGTTTGGGTGGTGGGGGACCTCCTGCTTTAGTCGCAGCTCTCTGCTTCGCACCACCTGGTGGGACTTGCTCTGTAAGTTTGACTGTGCCGTGCTGCGACTCCAAATGTTTCTTCAAATTCGTCGTAGTGTTTTTGAAGCTAGATAGCACTTTGTCTCCAGCACAAGCACAGAGTTGTCCTCATGCTGAAAACATGACTTAATTGTTGCATAGAAGGCACTCCCAGAGACGCAAGACGAAAGCAAACATAGGCCTATATGTTTTTACTAAGAAAAATGATAAAAAATAGTAACACACAGTGACTTGCATAAGTAATTTTAATCTGATTACTGGTTTGGAAATAGTAACGCGTTAGATTACTTGTTACCGTCAGATTAAGTAACACGTTACTAAGTTACTAAGTAACACGTTACCGACATCACTGGGCAAGATTAGCATAAAGATAAAGAAGTAGCGTCAGAAGCAGCAGTAGCTTTAGCAGTAACTTTAGCAGTAGAGGCTAAACAAAAGGGCTTCAGGCTTTCACACATGTGTCGACAACAAGTATGATGATGAAAAAATATGAACAGAGAGCTATAGTTTAGTTTTTATAATCCGTTTTTTTCCATAGCTACAACATGTGGTTGTTAGTTTAGTCACTAGCAAAACAATTCCCAGTGGCTGATGCTTGTCTGAGTGGCTGGCAAAGAGTTGAGTATTATTATTCAAGGTAAAGGTGCAGGAATATTTATCCCTGTTTACGTTCTCTCTAAATTTGAGAACTTTTGTTAAATAATTAATATGATTTTCTTCATCCCGCCACATTAGCAGCACCATTAGAACTAGGATTAGCTTTAGCAATGCAGCAGTGTTAATAGCAACATTCACACATAGCTACCTTCTGAAGCTATAGCTACCTTCTGAAGCTGCCACAGTGGCAGGTGCGCTTTATTGTGAAGGCTCTGCTGAGCTACAGAGATCGAGAAGGCTCACTGCCACACTATGCGGAAGGATGAGAGAGCTCAACAACATGCTCTGTGGAGAGAAAAAGGAGAGGGGGTCTCTGAGGCTGTGCCCTTTCTGTGTCATTTAAAACTGTTTCACCACATGCTTTTTAAAAAACTACAAAAATCAGTGGTAAAAGCTGCAGTGCTTGCAATAACTGTAGCTGCTGCAGAGGTACTGGCCGCCTTATTGACAGACTGGTTTTAAATACGATAGGATATGTACAGCACCCGGGGCCTTGAACCGGTGACCTTCTAGTTCCCAAGCCAAGTCCCTACGGACTTTGCCACCACCACCCTATAAGATCCCCTTTATGGATTATGGTTATTACATTTCTTTTGGTGGGTTTATGATTTTTCATGAGGAGCAGCAGCAGCGGTAAGAGTAATAAACAAATACAGATGTCTTGGTTGTTGGTACATGATTTATACTATATTTCCAGAAGTGTTGAAGTTAATATTGATCAAGTCTTTAGGAAGTTTGTCTGCTATTTGTGTTTTGATTAGGCTGAAAATATTTTAAATTGACAGACACTCAATCTGATCTATAAGCTGAGACCTAAAGTATTCATCCAGAGGAAAAGGTTCACACATCAGTCACAGATGTGTGTGTGTGTGTGTGTGTGGGGGGGGGGGGGTGTGTGGCGGGGGGTGTCACATGTATGAACTGTAAGTTTGTGTGTATCTATTTATATATGTGTGTAATGGTTTCACCCAATGCTATTACTGCATGTGTTGGTGTGTGTGTGTGTGAATGAGAGAGAGCCTCATTAGCTCCCTCTGCACACTATGGGCTGTAGAAGTGAGATAAATGAAACACATCCAACTCTCAGCCAAGTTTCATCTTATGAATTAAACAGCCGGCTCTCCTCTGCTCACCCAGCAGCCTACGGATGATATAAATCCTTTATTACTCTCATAAAAATGTCACATTTCTGAGGCTTTTCAACACTTATGATCTGATGACAGTCACATGGACACCAGACCCACAGCAATCACCACAGCCTCCTGGACTACAGTTTCATAGTGAAACTTTTCAAATAAGGTTTGGTTCAACTCATGCTTGTTCTCCTGAAAAGAGCGAGAAAGGAAGGAGGGATAAAGAAAAGAGCAAGACGGAGTAGATAAAGGTTGATTATGGATTAAATATATGGATCCCAGACAGAGACAAAGCAGAGAGAGGGAGAAATATGTGATGGTCTTTAGTGATTGCTAATTTAAAGAGAATGAAAGCAGCAATGAGAAAATAATGTTTGCAGAAAGAGGAAGAGATGGGGACTGGAGGAGAGGCGTGGGATGTATAAAGGAAATGGAATACACTGGGACACATGGTCAAAGAGATCCAAACATCTGCTTTGGGTTATGATTATCTCTGATATTGGGTTCCTACATCCGCATTTAATGAAGTGATTCAAAATCATGTGCTACAAAAACACTTCTTATACAACCACATGAGTCAGATAGCTCACATTCAACCACAACCTACTAACCTGCTGCATGGGGCCACAGTGAAGGGCAAGGTCCCTCAGCCCAGGTGGGCCTATTGAGTCCCATAGTAGTGCAGAGACCCCTGATGGTGGTCTCCCCATGCTGTTAATAAAATCAAACCTTCATAAAGTGGAGAGCTGCCATCTCTGCAGCATCTCTTTGAAGTTCTAAAGGAATACAGTATCTGAACATATCTGCAGTTCTAAAGACCCACACACACACACACACACACACACACACACACACACACACACACACGTGAGGAGTTTTTTATGTAGGGATGTGTGGTGCTGGAGTGGAGTTAGTGTGACAGTCTGGAGTTGATAAGCTGAGACCCTGAGGGCTGAGACAGAAACTAAAAGCCATTACTGTTCTGACAAGGTCATCCACAGTGACACACACACACGCACACACACACACACACACACACACACACACACACACACACACACACACACACACACACACACCCACACACACACACTTTTGGCTTGTCATGCCAGGACAGGCTGAACTCTCCGCCAGTTTACGGTGGCAGGCTGCTGGAGAGCTTTTTACGAGAGCTTTTAAAAATGTCTCGTTAACGGTGGGATTCTCGTTAATTTACTGCCTCGTCTCCACCTGGCCGCCCACACACTGCAGAGACAGAACCAACCCCAACCAGAACCCCCCGCCATGCCTCCATTTAATCAAGGAGACCACAGAGAGAGAGAAGGATAAGAGCAGTGTACCAGGATGGAGGGAGAAAGACGTGAGGAAAATGTGGAGGGGTGAGCAGTGGATGGGAAAGCAGGAAAGAGGAATTAAGGAGGAATGGGTGGTGAAAAAGAAAAGAGGAAGGAAAGGCGATGAGGTGGGAGGAAAAGAAAGGAAAGGACGACAATGCAGGATGGGAGGGAGAGGAAAGAAAAGAGCTGAAAGATTTGGAGAGTAGGAGGAAAAGTGAGGGGAGATGAAGTAAGAACACAAGGGATGGATGGAGGAGAGAGTGAAGGGAGGAATCTGGTGAAGGGGGGGCAGCCGTCCTCATCAGTATTCTGTCTTGACTGAGTGTTATTGTGATGCTGGACGAGCAGCTTAACCATGACAGTCTGCTGCAGCGCCCTCCCGCTCCATCACCTCCTTCATCTCTCCCTCCTTCACTCCCACCCTCGCCCCCCACACTAACTTTCAAACAGCCATTCTAATCACATCATTGCAGCTTGGATCTGGGTCTTACAATCAGAGTTTTCTCCGTCATGTAAATCAGTGATGGTAACAGTGTACTCAGCTGCATGGTGACAGCTTCAAATACAAGTCTGACCGAGAGCCATAATCAGACAAGTGTCGTTCATGCACATTTCTCTCAGTCACAATGCGTGACTGAGAGAAATGTGTTTTTCATCATCCACAAATAAAAACATGCATGATTTGAGTTATTTATGTTGTTCACAAAAACCCATCTTTGCCATCCACAATAGAGTTTGAACAAACGAGACATAATTTGACTGATAAAAACATACTTAACTTGAATATATTACAGATATATTTCCAACGACCCACACGTCTTTTCTCAGTGTTTTATTTGCACACTGATGAGCTGCTGTGGTGTCTGTCATTACTTCGGTTAGACTTGTAGAAAGAGGACGTCCCCATTCTTACACAGCCATCAATGCTGGACATCTGAACATCTGAATTGATCTGAGCTGTGGACCCGGCTGGTCTCCGGCGGACGGCGGCTCAGACAGGGATCCCTATTCTTCCAAAATGTTTTGTCTTTGTCAGATTTATTTGTATTATTTTTGTTAACTTACGGTCTTGACTTTCTTTTTGTGAAGGCATCATTTTTTATTTTAAACTAACCCTCGAGTCAGTCAGAAAGATTTTGGTACAAACTGTAAAACACTGAGGGACAACCCTCACAGAGATGTTGATTTAAAGAATCATCATTTCCAGCTGTCACTTTTTTACTTATTCATTGCAATCAAGTAAAAATAAGTGGGGAGTTGATTTCGGTGACGCTGCTAATATTACTCCTGATGTGTATTTCAATCTTACTCCAGCTCTATCGCATCAGTTAATCCTCTACTGACTTCACTTCCTGTTTTAAGAAGAGATATGAATTGATTTTACAATTAGGTAGTTTTCACATTTACACTTGTTTACAGAAGAGCTACTTCTTTTTTAGCCTGTGAAGGCAGCATCTGGCTTCATTTCCTCAGTAGCTGTCAGCGTGTGAACTGATATGAGGGCTGACAAACCCCTCAAAAAATGATATTTAATGAATGTGAAACCCCACTTCAGTAAATCACCACTTCAGATTTATCTAATTGCCCCTTGGGGATAAAATAATGGTTCATCTTCTTCAAGTGATGGACTCACAATATGTATGTAGGTTTTTGATATTGAATGTGTCACACTTGTAATATAACTTTCCTTAACTCTGAGACTCACAGGTAGTTTTTCGTGCTTTGCCCCTTTGTGGACATGATCCTCCACTTCCTGTTTCAGTACTGCCTTTACCTTCCACTGTCTTCTTATTCTGTGTCTATTTCTCTCCTCTTCTCTCCTGTTTTTCGCTTCCTCACCCATCCTCCCTTCCTTCCTCCTTCCTCTCATGGCTGCCTGCTGCATCTCACTTCCTCCCTTGCATGTCATCTTGTGTTGTTGTGTCTGACACCTGGGTGTACCTGACCACTTCACTAACCAATGTTCATCTGAATTGATGCTTGTTCCACACACACATATGAATCCTCATGATCACATATTCATCACACGGAATGATTTCATGAATTATCACCAAACATCCCCACCCCCCCAGACCCTATAGACCCATCTGAGGATGACCACTTCCACCTCTTTGATAAATACCCCACTCCCATGCCAGACACCAGTACTCCCATGATCCCCCCAGTCGGGGTGCAAGCCGTGGCTCTATCTTCCGACTCGGTCCGTGTCTCATGGGCTGACAACTCCATGACCAAGAACCAGAAGGCGTCTGAGGTCCGGTACTACTCTGTTAAGTGGAAGACCAGCTACTCCACCAGCGGGAAGTACAAGGTAAGCCAGTCCGTCCATGATGAGCAGCTTCTCCATCACTGCTTTGTTCAAAGGCTTTATGTTATATGCACAGCTACAGTGCAGATATGCAGTGAAACAATTAAGTCAGTGGTTCCTCCAACAATGCAACATACATATATAGAAGATATACAAAACAAGTACAAATAATAATGCTAGAAGAAAAAGAGTAGAAATAAAATATAATGTTGCAAGACTGGTGTGCAAGTGTCAGGATTAAACTCAGCCAGGAGCATGGACCATGTTTGGACAGGTGTAAGACTTGAGTCATGAGTCTTTTGTATTTGACTAAACCAGTGACTTGTGACTTCACTTGGTCTTTTGACTGTTAGAAACACGCTTTTTATTAGACCTGGGTACATTAGGTAACCCTGAGATGTAGCCTGAGTTGGTACCTGACTTCTGTCATGACCTGAACCTGTATAGGATGTGAGACTTGCACAACAAGAACTTTGTCCCATTTTAGCTGGTCTTAATTCATTCACATAATACATTAATACCTTTTAAATAATCTTGTAAAAATATAATCATTTAAGTTTAATTATTAATAGACTTAAGTCCAATCAACCGGATGGTTAGTACAGTACACTTTATTTACCAAAGTATCCATAACAATAAATACTATTTTTTGAGTCAATTCAAATCATTTGTCTGATGCTCAAATTGTTGAGTTTGTAAACTTAAATGTATTGAAGCAATCAGTTTACACAAACGGTTTGAGTTGAACTAATTAACTGAACTAGCTTTTTTGTGTCTGCAATGAATTCCATAAGTTATTGCATATTTGTTGCTCTATTCATTGAGCATCGAGTGTATCACACCAGAGAAACATGGATCTGAGCATGAAGAAATCAACCTTTGGTTGACCGAAATGCAGAGTTTGATTGTTCACTGGTTAAACAGAACATGTATCACTCTCGATTGTTTTGAAACCAAGACAAAAACTTGAACTGGTCTTGTCATTTTTCTCTTGTTAGCTGGTAAGATCTGTTTCCTTCTCTAGACTTCATAATCTAAAGTTTGCTTGAAAAACAGTGGGGATAGGAAATCTATACAAGGGCACACAGTGTGCTCACCCTAATAAACTGAAGGCAGACGGAGAGGGGAGTATTTCTTTTTTATCCTGAAATATAGACATTTTCTCTGTGCCAAAAAGATAAACAGCATTCTGGTCTCAAAGTGAAACACACCTGAGCTTCTGCAACTGCCAGGGTTTAGTTTTATTCACTGATATTGAAGGCTGAAAAATACATCTGAAGCTTAAACACAACAACAGTGACTCCATGATGCTCTTTGGTCTCCAATATTTCCATATAAGGTATATAATAAATGTTACTGCAGATTTAATACTTCGTATTAAAAACAACTTAACATTTCTTTTAATCTAAAACTATCTAATCTATACAACTTTATCACTTTTGTCCAGTCTGCAGACACCACGGCGCTCAGCCACACAGTCACCGGCCTCAAACCAAACACCATGTACGAGTTTGCTGTCATGGTAACCAAAGGTCGCAAATCCAGCACGTGGAGCATGACAGCGCACGCCACAACGTATGAAGCAGGTAGGTGTGTCACACACACACACACACCCACCCACGCACGCACGCACGCACATGCACGCGCGCACACACACACACACACACACACACACTGCTGTTTCTAGTGAGACCCCTCTGGCTCAACACATCTCCTCAAAGTTCTGAGCCTCTGTTTCCTGTTCCGTGTGCCATCTCCTTCCACCTGCTCACATCACCAATACACACTGTGACAGGCCGAGGTCACTGTTCTATTCCCCCATCCCATCCCCTCCTGTTGTGTTTGGGTAAAATCTGACAGATTAACTACTTTACGTCTGATGTCTCGAGGCCTCATGATATCCTCCACAGTAGGAATCTGAACATATAAACTTCTGATCAGCATTCTCATTAAATTTGGAGTTATGGTGTTCCTGGTCAAAAATGACCCCGTAGGAAATTAATGGATAACCATATGTTCATCCATCTGAGAGTACAACCAGATCAACAAAGATGCTCTTCTAGGAAAACATTTTCAGTGTCTATTCTTTGTATTTTCACTGCAGTTATTCATGTAAACCAGTATTCTGAGGCATTGTTTAGAGCTTAACCCTTGTGTTGTGTTCGAAGCTGTTTCCGTTCAGGGTGTTTGCGGGTACAATTTGACCCATGATTTAACTCAGTCCAAGACACTCAAAAATAACGACTATCATCCAATTTTGTTTTACTACCTCATAACTAACTTATTATGCATTCATCACCGGAAAATCCTGATGTAAATTTATTTTAAGGCACAAAACACATGACACCACATATTTTTAAGAAGAAAATAGTGAAGACAGCCATTCCACAGAGTCAGCGACTTGTCTACTATTAGAAAACATTAAACAGTCACTTGATAAAGGAAATGTAGTGGGTGCAGTGTTCCTGGATTTTAAAAAGGCATTTGACACCATAAATCACAACATCTTAATTTCAAAACTGTCAATGTACATTTCTCTAAACTCTCACTGGCATGGTTTGATTCTCATTTAAAGGGTCGTGAACAGTGTGTTGTGATCAACAACATCAAGTCGGTTTTTAACAAAATTGTAACTGGAATCCCCCAAGGAACTATCTTGGGTCCTATCCTTTTCAGTTTGTGTATTAACGACCTTCCAGTAGTATGCCCTGGTATAGGTCTTCAGATGTATGCTGACGACACAGTCGTCCATGTATCTGGCAAAACTTTTGATGCTGTTGCAGATAAGATAACCAAAAACCTAGAAAAGGTTTCAGCTTGGTTTGATGCCTCCCGTTTGACACTAAACACTAAGAAAACAAAGTCCATCTGTTTTTCCATCAAAAAGCTACCTGCAACAGAATCCCTGAACGTCAGAATTAAAGGTGAGCCCATTGAACAAGTATCAGATGTGAAGTATTTAGGGATCATTTTAGATTCTCAGTTACATTTTAAAAGTCATGCAAAAAAGATTTGCCAAACGATTAAGGCTAACCTTAGCTGTTTTAAGATAATAGGACATTGCTTGACATCTGACTGTGCCTTTATGTTTCTTAATTCAATGATTTTTTCACATCTGTCCTATGGTTTGGCGGCTTGTTCCCAGGCCAACCAGTCTGTAAATCCAAAGAGAGTCTTTACAATCGGGCCTTGAAAATCTTGGACAAAAAGCAAATAAGGTATCATCATTGCTGCATTTTAAGGAAATACAAGATTTTAAGATTTGCTAATTTGACTGACTTTCATTATGTAAAGCTGGTGTTTACATGTGTAAATGGACTTGCTCCTCAGTCTCTCTGCATATACATCCAGAGATTACAGAGCTGCGGCAGATCCACCAGAGCAGCTTCTAGTGGCAACTGTAAGGTCCCATTCTGCTAAACATCTTTTGCTCAGACAGCTTTTCTGTGAAAGGAACAAAGTCCTGGAACTTGCTACCTGATCACTTGAAATCTGCTGCTAACTTCACCACTTTTAAGAGAGCTACCACATCCTGGTTAATCCAACAACAAACATGTACCCATGTCTAGTTTTAAAGTTTTTAATGTATGCATTATTGTATCTTGCTGTATTCTGTTCAACTCTATTTTACCTCACTGTTGTAATTTCCTAGTTCCATAAAAGCCCTTCTAGGGACGAGTGTTGCAAACTAGCATTCGCTATAAACACTATGATACTTGCATCGGATAGCTGTTTTCAGTCTGTCAATGTATATTGTATCTGTCCCTACCAAATAAACGATAAATACAAATACAAAATACAGTGGATATAATACAGTATTATTAGAATACAATTTATTTTGCTCATTTTGAAATCGACAGATACTGAAATAGTGTTGTAGTGTTTATAAAGCTTTTGTGGAGGATATCATGTTCAGATAAAAAAAACACTAAAGGGTAGTAATTATATAATTTGAACTTGAAACGGGTCACGGGAGACCCGCGCACACCATAAGGATCAAAAGGTGTTGAATAAACTGTGGTGATGATTATTATTTGTTGTGTTGATGTAAGAGCAGTGAAAACAGACCAGTCCCATTTGACCGGTAACACCAAAGTAAGAGGGGGAGAAATGAACACGATAGGAGGGTTAAAAACTGTTTAGTTACTAAATAATACCATAACTCATTCTTCACCTCACCTTAACTCAACCTACACATGTTTCTGACTTTAAACCAAACATAAGTATTTACCCTTAAAGCCCTTTATCCTCAGGACTACTGTGACTTCAACACTGGTGGTCTCTACAGTTGTCACATACACCGCTCAGGTCTTCCTATCAGGGGTTCCTGTTTTCAGGTGCTAAAACTTTCACTACTACTACCGCCCAGTGATGGAAGAAGTAGTGTTAGGTTCTAAAACTTGAAGAAGGAAGTAGGCTAAAAGAATCCAAGGAGCTTCTCGTCAAGTTTAACAGCATTTATTAATAACATGATATGATAAGTCTACAAAGGAAACACAGCTGTGGTCCTTCCCCATGGCACTGATCCACATTCTACATTGAAGTAGTCCATCTGTCTACAGCAGCGTGGAAAAGGCCTCGATCTTCTGTTTACATCACGCTTTTCTACTCTCTGGTCCTTCCGGTCTCGTCTTTTCTCATTGGTTGGTGGCGGGGGCCAGACCCTATTGGCCCCTTGTTGTCAAATGGGCATATTCCCGTCTCTTCTTTAGTGTTCTTCCATTGGCTGACACGGAGGCGGGTCAAGGGCGCATTCTGCTTCGCCCTCTTATGACGTCACTGGCCCCATCTATTGACGTAGTCATGACGCTTCTCTTTCTGATATCTTATTATACAATTCTTCTGAGGTTTATGGGTTATTAAACATGTAATAGTATTATTGCAGCGTCAATGAGCAATGTTGGGTGTAACGCGTTACAAAAGTAACAGTTACAGTAATGCATTACTTTTTGCTGTAACGCAGTAATATAACGCATTACTTCTGAAATGTGGGTGATATAATACCCGTTACAATTCTCAGTAACGCAGTTACAACACATTTTAACCCGAAATGATGTGGGGTTTTGTTTCTAAGAATTCACAAACATCACGAGACATTCCGACACCAGAGGAACAATTGTGCAGGTAGAACAGTAACTCAGTAAGCCTGTTTACTATTGGTTAAGAGGGCTGCAGAAACAGATTTGCGATTGAGTGCTGCAGGCTCGAAGAAAAGAGAAAGACAGGAGTGCGTGCAAGCCGAAGCAACACAAGGTCACTTTCTCTGGGTCTGCTGCTTGAACCCCGAGAAGTTCAGAGACTCGTGGCAGCGTGTTGAAGATCTGCAGCCTCTGTCCTCTGTGGAATCGCAGACTTTTAGAAAGCTTGTCATCCAAATCCCTGTTAACACACCAATGACAAGGTGAACTAACGTTGCCATAGAGACTCGTTCATATACAGCAGGTCACAGGGCCGTGTAGAGGCTCCACTAACATGTTATTAATAACACACAGAGACGTCATGTTACCAGTATCACATATTATTCAGCCCACTTAAACGGAGCATGAGTTTCATTTCTAGCTCTTTTCCTAAAGTTCAGCATGTACTGATAGATAGCTTTAATTAATGAGCTGCAATAAACGACATTTTAGCATTTAAAGCCATACTTTTGTGGTTATTTTGGTGAAAGTAACTCAAAGTAACGCAAAAGTAATGTAACGCATTACAGTTCAGAGACAGTAATAATGTAATATAACTTATTACTTTAAAAAGACAGTAATAAGTAATATGTACTGTATTACATTTTGGAAGTAACTTGCCCATCATTGTCAATGAGTGAGAGGTAGAGACGGTGTGTTTAGTATGTAACTCCACGCGTCATTCTCCCTCCACTCATATATACGATACAATGTAAGCTACATGCAAACTGAGGCTAAAAACTATAACATCCGATATGACTGGAAGTACAAAGTCCGGTCCGTCGGGAAACAGTGAATTATGTCATTTAATGTTCCGTTTCAATATACTGATTATTCTTACAGTAGTAGTTCAGAAAATATTGTCTCATACTAGCTCTGAAGTTCTCATTCTGCACCATGGCCATTTTATAACAAAATACAGTACAGAAGTATTATCAGCTAAATGTTCTTCAACTATCAACAGTAAAAGTAGTCATTATGCAAAATAGATCTTTTCATAGTATTATATTATTATGGTTATTATATTTTCCCATTTTAGTGGCCTTGGATTGTAGTGTTGTAGACGGTCTATTTGGACCAAATGTAGATTCTGAGTAGATTAGTAGTACGGTACTGCACTATACCAAATCAGCATGTATGTGTTTATTATGTGTAAAAAGTAGTGCAGTAAAAGTATAAAGTAGCATTACATTTAAATACTTAAGTGGGACTAATATGTCAAAAAAAGTATTTAAGTACAATATTTGAGTAAAAGTACTTTCTACCACTGCTACTGAGGTTCCTCTGAGGGTTTCTGTTGACCTGAGCCGTTTACAGGACAGCCGAGCAAAGTCCACCACCACCATACCACGCAAGGGCTCGTCAGTCAGAGCAGCATTAAGGATGCCACCATGTATCACAGCTGGTGCACAGTAACATCTGGAGGGAAAGGTCCTGCCCTCTGAGAGTTCTCAGCAGAGTGAGCAACAAGAGTTCTGCTGTAGAACAAACTGTAACGGTGCAGAATCAGAGATGCTTAGAATCATACATGAAAATAAAATGTTAAATCAATAGCTCCAAAGGTTAGCACCTAATGAAGACGAGTGAAAAAGAGAGCTGTGGGAGAAGATAGTGCCAGATCTGCAGAGTTATAGTGAAAAACGCTAGGTATTAACACAATGCTCTTTACAGTACATGAATATACAGCTAGTGGCAAAACAGCAGGAGCCAATGATAGTGAAGCATGAACGAAGCTGCCAGAGGGGGGAGAAGTACTCAGATCTTGTACTTGAGTAAAAGCAGAAGTACTCAGATCTTGTACTTGAGTAAAAGTAGAAGTACTCAGATCTTGTACTTGAGTAAAGTAGAAGTACTCAGATCTTGTACTTGAGTAAAAGTAGAAGTACTCAGATCTTGTACTTGAGTAAAAGTAGAAGTACTCAGATCTTGTACTTGAGTAAAAGCAGAAGTACTCAGATCTTGTACTTGAGTAAAAGTAGAAGTACTCAGATCTTGTACTTGAGTAAAAGCAGAAGTACTCAGATCTTGTACTTGAGTAAAAGTAGAAGTACTCAGATCTTGTACTTGAGGAAAATAGAAGTACTCAGATCTTGTACTTGAGTAAAAGTAGAAGTACTCAGATCTTGTACTTGAGTAAAAGTAGAAGTACTCAGATCTTGTACTTGAGTAAAAGCAGAAGTACTCAGATCTTGTACTTGAGTAAAAGTAGAAGTACTCAGATCTTGTACTTGAGTAAAAGTAGAAGTACTCAGATCTTGTACTTGAGTAAAAGTAGAAGTACTCAGATCTTGTACTTGAGTAAAAGTAGAAGTACTCAGATCTTGTACTTGAGTAAAAGGAGAAGTACTCAGATCTTGTACTTGAGTAAAGGTAGAAGTACTCAGATCTTGTACTTGAGTAAAAGTAGAAGTACTCAGATCTTGTACTTGAGTAAAAGTAGAAGTACCAGAGTGTAGGAATACTCTGTTACAGTAAAAGTATTCTAAATGTTCCTCCAGTAAAAGTAGTCATTGTTTGATCCGTCCATTTCAGAATAATATCTCTGATATGTTTTATAATTATTGATCATTAAAGTGTTCTCAGAGCTGGTAAAGGTGCAGCTAGTTTGAATGACTTTGTATACTGCAGGGTAGCTGCTGGATTTACTGCAGGTGAACTAAAGTCTGATTTAAGGGCTGATTATATTTACCATCATTAATCCAGATCTGTAAACTAACTTAAGGGATTCAATAAATGTAGAGGAAAAGAAGAACACAGGAGCATAATGTGGAAATACTCAAGTGAAGTACAAGTATCTATGAATCGTTTCTTAAGTACAGTACTTGATCTACTTAGTTACTTTGCTGGAAGCTGCAGATGCTAATCTGCTCACACACACAACATCTCTTTAATGGTAATGGAACAGGGATCCGTCAGCAGTATGTAGACAGGATGAAATGGATGCAAAGATCAGAGTCCTGCAACTGCAGCCACCGATACTGGAGTTTTTTGTATTTAATATCCAAATATTGATTTCATTTATTGTTGTCAGGATGTCAGAATAGCATTTAAACAAACTGTATTTTCTAAAATTATGTTTTAAGTCGTCCAAGGTAAAGAAAGAACTATACGGTCTTATTGGGTTATGTTTTAGAATTCTCTTAATTGGTTGATGTTTTTTCAGTTGTAATGATGTGTTCTTCTACGTCCTCCTCTACACTGACATGTAAAACCCTCAGCTGAACACCAACACTTTTAGCCTCTGGAGAGTTTGTTGCCTGACAAACTGGAAAAAACTGCTGTTCAGAAATCATAGGTTCACAAAAACAATATGGAGGTGGAACTTTTCTTTCGTTGAACAGTGATAACTTTTAATGAGTGCTTTAAAAATGCTCAGAGATGCTGTTAGGTTCAGTGGGGTGTACTGCAGGAATCCTGCTCTCCCTCGCTGGAAAACAATTGTCTGCCACAGTGAAACCCAGCCACAGACTCAAATCAAAATGTCAAGGTATCCTTTCAGGATGTTTACAATCATGTTTGTGAGATTTGTCACCCAATTAAGCGTGAACGGCATTACCCCCGCGGCTCCCCGGGGCCCGCTGGAATACATTGACATTCAGAGCGAGCAGACGGATGGAGCCCACTCAGTGATCCACACACTGACCACATTTCAGAGAAAACACAGAACCAGCTGCCTTCACCGCGGCTCCTCGCCTCCATGTTCAATATTCAATGTCCAAAAGACACCTGCTGAGGGACATTTATAGGATGTGTTGGTTAACCTCCTGCTAGAGAGAGCCTGGAGATAATGGACAACTGGAGATATCTCTCCATTTGGTCTCAGCAAACCTTTAACCATCTACACTTAGTCAGTACTATTTCACATAACTGTGTTAGGTTAGTTGAAAGTAATATAATTAACTTGAACCTAATATATTTTATTTAAAATTGCTTTCAATTTCAGTTTTTCTGTGCACTGGACCAAATTACATTAGATTTGTTGTGGAATTCTGGCTCCCCAGAAGAAGAATCCTCATGATGTATATGCTATAGTGATACTGGACCTTTCCTTTCCATTCTATGATACGTGAACACTCTGTCCTAATCACACTTAGTTATGTAAAGTTCTATTACTTTGATTTACATTTCAAGCCATGACCAAAGTTCTTAGAAAGAAAAAGAGACAGCTTCCCAGGATAGCTGTTAAATGAGCAATTAAGAAAGTTTGCAGGCGGTCATGTAACAGTATTTTTGAAATTTGAAGGAACAGTTTGATTTGGTCACTTGAAGTGAATGCTCACTGTGAAATGTATAATAGTGTAATTTGATTTCAAACTGGGTTAAAAGTTCTTCTAATCAGATCAGGCAGAGTCATTATCCAGTACTAGCATTGATTATAAACTGAAGACAACTTGGATTGTTAAAACTTCTACCTACCCCAACAGGTACCTGCACGACCCTTTCCTGTAGCACCCGCCCCCCCCCCCCTGTATTTATGAGAAATCCTGGCTGTCAGCCACACTAATAGGCTCAGAAGGAACTTGTGATTTCCTCTGGCGCATCGTGTCAGATTTAACAAGCGCTTTCATTAGCCGGCGCTGTGATGTGAGCGCTAAGGTCCTGGTGTGTGCGGCACACAAACTCGTCTTTAATCACATCTGTAACTCCGTGCTGACAGCTGAGCAGAAACAGCGAGTCCTGTAGTGAGGATGAATGCATGGCATGGGGCAGTAAGACAGGGAATGTGAAATGACCTCCCGCACAGGGTCCTCAGGTTCTAACCAAGTCTTAGCAAACAGATGCTGAATTGGCTAATCCTGGGTTCTGAACTTTCTGAAGCCACATG